>NC_061122.1:228491874-228552655 GCF_002878395.1 Capsicum annuum | reverse complement strand
AGTGACCTATTACACACCTAAACTATAAAAAAGTGAAACTATTTACACCCTGTCAGGCTACCACCACTTGCATGTAGTGTAGTGTTTTACACGCGCTGCCACGTCAGCACCACGTCAGTAAAAAGTATCACTTTTTTATAGTTAAGGTGTGTAATAGGTCACTTATATAGTTTAGGTGTGGATTCGACTTTTCGACTATAGTTTGGGGTGGAAACGAGCCTTTTCTCTTAATTTTTTTAGCCGTTTACTTTTGTTATTTAATAGGTTGGACGCGCCTAAAATAAGTGTAACACACGCGCCTTAGAATGGGGTCGTGGGGAGGTAATAATATCACTTTTATATAGTTAAGGTGTGTAATAAGTCACTTATATAATTTAGGTGTGGCTTAGACTTTTCTTGTATAGTATGGGGTGGAAATGATGCCTTTTCCCTTACATAAAGGTATGTTAACTTATTCTTAGTTTTTATAGATGGGCATAGGTACTTAATAGATTCTCATATATATTTTTTCAAATTAAAAATTTGTTAAGTGTGGCTTCCAGTTTCTTAGGTATAAATCAATGATGTTTTATGTCTTGTACAATATATTCATAATGAATTAAGTTAAGCAAGTTCAGTAAAAAAAAATTACAATAATTTAACTATAACAAGTTCAATAACATCAAATATTTTTATAAAAATTTATAATCATATAATTATCAGTGAAAAATGAAGCAATTACTTTTTGACATAATGCTACATCATGAACAAATCAACATTTAAACTATAACTGCAACATTTAACTATAACAATATTATTTTACATTTTTCCATAGACTTTAAATACATGCATAATGTGGTACATCATTGTACACACCACCAACAACTTTTATGATGCTTGAAGTTTCATTATATGGATTTGTCACAACCCGAACTAGAGCCTGGTCGTGATGCACATCCCGAACCATGAGGGCCCGAACGTCCTACTCTATCTGGTAGTCACGTACAACATTCATATAATAAGAGAAGTTGCGGAAATACAATCTGATACGGAAACATGGTCATACTCTGAATTCAGTTTAACAATAAGGAATGAAATCCGAAATCAACTAAATAACATCTAGAACAATCTGCGAAATTCTACTACATGATCAAGTGACAATTGTCTGAAAACTAGGATAAGGTCCCCAGTAGACCAAAATAAAAGGAATAACATAATCTAATATAATAGGCCGTCTAGAACAAAGAAGGCTCACCACTACACTAATCACTTCTCTCTGGATACTCTACTGCTTAGCCGAACCCCTAGATTGAGCCTCCGAACCTGGGAGGTAGGGGTCAATACAGATGTACTGGTACGCAGAGAAAATTCAAAATAATAATTTATATTCAACATATATGAGAGTAATTTAAAATAGTTCATAAATATGTCATATGGTAAAAGTCACATGGGCATTTTTAAAAGACTTTGTAAAATCATCTGACCTCTGTAACACTCTTTGTTTTACTTCTACGCTAGGTAGTATACCCTATAATTTCACAGCTTTCACCGAATACCTTATCTTGGTTGCCGCCAAGATAGGAGCACTAGTGAGGGAAGAGCACGCAAGATCACACAGCAGAGTGCCACAACCCTAATCAAGTCATTATATCGTGGTTGGGCTCAAGATCATGAAGCAGTGCTCCAAACTATAAGTCCCGATTTGGGATGACAAAGTATTAGGTACACAAGATCACATAGCAGGGTATCAAATTCACGTGTCGACAAATCACGGTTTTCAGCATAGAGTCATTTGACTAGGGCTTTCTTCAGCTAACCACCTAACTCACATCAACCAAGTTTTTAACTCTTTAAAACATAGATTCTCTGAAATCAAACTTTAACTCTGTCATGGCATACATTTATATGATATCGTTATACCATTGACTTGCCAGTCACATTCTCTAAGCCATTTAGCAAATTATATCTCTATTCTCAAAACATGAAATTTAGGACCACCATATCAACAATTCTTTTCAAGAAACTCATTCTTTAAAACTCATGTAAACATACGCAAGAAAACTCTCTTTGTCAACATTTCAGGAATTCAAGGTGGTCATGTCAAAGTTCTCAAATACATGTATTTCTTTCTCTTTAACATAAGAACATCATAGTAACATCAAGAAATACCCTCTCATTATTTCTAATTCATATTTCAATTGCTATGACATTGAGAAAACTACTTTCAAATCACAAGGCATGCATTTCAACTCTTTTCCGACAAAACCATAATCTTTAATTCAACATACGAGAGGGGTTTCATAATATGTACTCTCAAACAATCTTCAATCTCAGTTTTCATACATATACATATACTTGTAAATAAATTCAAAGGGGAAAGACCTAAATGCCAAATCAACAATATCATAAAAACATTTATAATGCATAACTAAAACATAGATTTCAAAAAAAAACCTTTAAAATTCATGCTTGATAATATTTAAATCATGATCTAGTGTTTACAAGCCCATGTAGTTTTTAGGATAAACCCCATGTACCTCAAATTAGAAATTTGATAGATGCTTCTTGAAGCCTACTGTTTGGGGATTCGAATCTTCAATCAATTTCTAAAATCCACGGTTGAATCTTGAGGGATCTTGATTCTTAGGTTGAGACCTAAATGTTTAGTTCTTGAGGGAGTCGGAGAAAATGACCATATTTTGGTCAATTGGGGACTTAATCACGTGTTTATGGCTGAATAAGGGTGGGGGAAAGGACTAAAATACCCCTAAGAAAATAAAAAAAGTCGCAGCAGTCCCTCAGTTGATAGGATGATATGCTGAAGTAAATTGGGTATGATTTTTTACTCCGATGTTGAATTTGGATGAAATTAGATGCATTGGAAAGAAGACTCACAGGCTTTCATTTGGTATACATTATCCCTCCCAGTTCATTATATACAGAAAGTTATGGTCGACCAAAGTTTACACCAGTTGAAGTGTCCACTAAAACAAAATTGATAGAATTGTTTTCAGCTCGTCGTAGAGTTAGTGGATCTTGTTACCTCAATTCATACTCAAAGGCTTTTACACACTATATGAGTGATCACCACACATACATTAATAAGGAATAATTTAGTTTGGATGTATACGTGTAGGAACGATGGTCTAAATTTTAGCCTAAAAGTACAGGGTGTTACATTATCCCCCCTTGGGATAATTCATCCCCGAACGATGGGTAGGGACTTTTGAAGCTCTAAAAGTGTAGAATAAAGAACGTAACATCACATTGAACATTTTTTCTCAACATAATATACGAAGACAGTCAACGAGATTCATGATAACCCCTAGGAAATGTGTAAGCATGAAACATGTGATAATGAAACTTGATGTTGACATGATCTTGGCATGTGTTTTATAGCACATGATCAAAACATTGTAAGACATGAATTTTTTTATAAGAATCTTCGACCTGATTAAGATTGGCACACGACATAAGATGAGATTCTCGCGGGACATAAGAATTGAAACATTAAAGATGCAATGAAAAGACTTAAACATTAGAGACACTACTTGTCTACACCACAAACAATAAATTTCATGCTTCATCATTTCCAACTTACAATTCTCCCAATACACAACTAACCACATGAGCTTGAGTCCCACTGTATAATACTCTTATGTTGAAGCCTAACTCGGAGAAAAAAGGTGCTAGCTTAAGCTATTGGACTCCATATTATACATCTCCTTAAGAAAATTTACTTTACCTTATCACTAATGTCAAACACACTCAAGTTTTAAATCAAGGAGTTCTAACCATACAGCACATTGGTTTGCATTTTCAACAATCACAACATTCAAGCCTAATTATTACTACACCCACTACATGGATCTCTCCACTAAGACCAAAATTTTTTAATTACTTTCACAAATATTTTCTCCATATTTCTCCTTCTTAGCTATTCCATACAACAATAGTTCATCTCCTTCTTTTCCCTTTCACCAAGAACCTTAGTTCGAGAGTCACATCAATTTTTTTTTCACCTTAAAATATAACAAATTATTTTAGCTCATCAAAGTTAACACACTGCTGCAGCATTGTTCCATTTCTTTCAAACAGATCTCCAAACAGATTCTCTATCTCTGCCAGTGTAGCCTCTTCGTCATCATCATCATCATCATAATCAAGAATGCTATCATCGTCATCCTTTTCTTCTTCTACCCCACCCTCTACAGTCTGCACATAATAATCCTCAAACTAATTCTCCTTCAAGATTGACCTGAAAACTAACTTTGTGAACCAGCTAGGTATCTTGTTTCCAGAAAGAAATGTACTGAAGATGCCTTGCTCGTACTAGCCCTGTGGCGGAAGCATTTTCATCTTGTAACTAAAAAGAAAAAGTCCATTTTCAGCACAGTGTTGTCCACCATTAGGAAAACAAAGTCTTAAGTTATCCTATTCTATACCATCCCACATATCATCCAATACAATAAGATATCTCTTTCCGATTAAGTTTTTCCTTAACTTGTCAGCAAGGATGTCATTTTTTTCTCCCTTATCCATTGAACCGGTAACTTGACTAAAAATCTTTTATAATATATCTCCCCGGTTATATCTTTGAGAAATGATGCACCATGCTCGAACATAGAAGTGAGAAACAATGCTCTTATTATCCTACACCTTTCTAGCAATAGTCGTTTTCCCTTGTTCCCCCATTCTGACAGTAGAGATGACATCTAGATCACTTGTCCCTCGAGTCAGATGCCGAATTAGTTTTTTTTGTTGCTATTTCAAAACCCACTATCTCATCATCATCACTCGTGAGATTGCTATGTTGACTTGGCAGATGTTTAGATGGCTCTACCACATAGTGAGGCTTAAGAGCGGCGTCTGCAGACCACATCACAGTCACCTCTGCATTAATTTGCTTGATCTCTTTTAAGATTGTAGGAAGTGAGCAAAAATCTTTCAAAACACATTATACTGAGCAAGAATAGAAGAATATAATCAATGGCAACTTCAGCTTCATATGCCAAATTAATAGTACGCCTCCAAAAATCTTTAAGAATTTTATGTTCATGGTGCACCTTTTCGACATCTCTGAAAATAGATGATAAAGATGACAACTTCTCCTCTAAAATAGATGTTAAAGATCATAACTATCTCTCCAAATTATCAAAAAGTGGTTTCATCGGAAAATCTAAATTTGATTTAGATTTCAATACCTCATTCAATTTACTCAAAAGAGAATCCATAAATCTCAATCCACCAAAAGTGTGGTGGAACTGAGATGGGGTGAATTTTAAGGACTTGCAGTATGACTTCACTGGTGCCTTCAAATCTTTAGTTTTCTCCAGTACCCGCATAGAGTAAATATCTCCAGTGCCACTGGTTTCATCTCCGTCTATAGATCTAGGAAGAAGCTTTTGAATTATATATAGAAAATCACCTGCTATAGCTACAACCTTTTTACATAACCTCATTCAACCAGTTACCATTATCAACATGATTCGATTTATCGGCATCAAAGAAAACCAACAAGAAATCTATTGCCACGTCAATATTTTCAGCAACGATATTATTAGGAAATTTCTCGAGCATTTTGTTTTTGAGATATATCAGCAAACTGTGGAGATGATGTGAAAAATCCTTTTGGTAATTTCTTGTCCTTGAAAATTTTTGATTGAGTAAACTTTGAAGCCTATAGTTCACCAAGAAAAATCTCATTCATTTCCAGCTCCACTAACATAATCAAACATAATAGATAGGGAGGTTTATTGAAGATATCATCTTCAGACTCAGCAGCGTCAACTAAAATAGCAAGACAAAATTGCCCCACATTGTTAGCCATGAATTGAAGTCCAGTCTCCAGACATTCCAACTTCTCATGGTTGACGTAACCATTTATCTTTGTGGCATACAAGTATCTAAAAAAATTCATTTTCTTTTGAACAATTTCCAGTTGCTTTAAAAATTGATTTCTTTCAAGGTAAGACCTATTCGATTCCCTGTGGCACTCCAGTACATCATTTAGATTCTCTCCAAGGCAATCCATATATTCCGACAGATCACAACCATTCAACTCAGAATTGTAACTTAAACTAGTATTACCATCAATGACTTCCAACAACTGTGATTCTAGCCTTTTCAGATCAAAGTTAGTTTTACATTCATCTGGAATTCCAACAAAATCCCCACAAAGCATTTTCACAATCCTTCTGGCCTTCTTTGTGATTTTTACTACGGAATTAGGCCAAAAAAATGACTGTACTTTACAAAAGTTCTCAACAATCTTAGATCCATTTCAAGTTTATCAATTTGATCAATCTTGAAGCTATCTAGATCACCTCCACTCTTGTTCCTTCTTAGGTGATATAACATTTCTTTGATTTTGTTTTGAAGACTTACCAGACCACTATGTCTTTCTGAAGTTTTATTCACAACAACAAGAAAGTTGTTGCCATCAAATTTGTCAAAGTTAAGATTGTAAGAAGTCTTGACTAGGGTAGATTTACCTATTCCCCCCATACCATATATAGCCATAATATCAACTAGAGAATCTATTCCAACGGGGTGAAGACCAACACTTAAAACTGCACGACTTAGGTTTCCTACAACCACCTTTAGAATCTCTTGAATAAACCTTGACTCACACCCATCAGAATTGTTTTGTAAGACCATTCCTCCCAAATCAGCAATTATTGCTACCACATTATTCTATCACTATAAAATGGCGAACCATCCCCCAATCAATAGTTAAATAATTAAAACTATTTATTTACACAAAAGTCACCCTCACTCTGACTTCTAACATTGTGACTTCATATCACCAACTTCCTGGCCAATCTCACTACCAATAGGTCATGACACTTTAACAAATACTACTACTCAGGTGGAAATACATTTCCAACATTTTGCTATACATCATTGCCCTTATACATGACATCTGCAGCATGAATTTTGAAAGGGGGCTGAATAGACTTTGTACCTTAAGATGATAAGCACGATTTCACCAGAATAAAGGCATGCACTCAAATTAATACAACGTGAAGAACTAATGGACTCCTCTCAAGTCCTTGCATAATTTTTATAATCTTTTATGGCTCAATAAAAAAGGACCATACCATTTAGATTCTAGACTTCTACACTTGAATCCCCTCAACAATGAGACATATCTGAGAACATCAGAGTAAAGAAAGAATTGAAATAACTTTACTTTTGTATGGGCTACACCATAGCACGAATTAGAGTATGGAAAAGGAACATTCTGACTCTATAGCATGAACTAGAACATAAAGAAAGAGAGACATTCCTAAACACCTTATAGCCTCCTACTTATAAGTGTGGCATCCTACATACCCATAATTAAGACGCTACTCGACGTGATTTCGCAGACACCCTGGGAACATGAACCGTGCTTTGATACTAAGTTTGTCACGACCCAATCTAGGGCCTGGCTGTGATGGACATCCTGAACCATAAAGGCCCGGATGTCCTACTCTATCTAGTAGTCATGCACAACATTCATATAATAAGAGAAGATGTGGAAATACAATCTGATATGGAAACATAGTCATACTCTGAATTCAGTTTAACAATAAGGAATGAAATCCGAAATCAACTAAACAACATCTAGAACAATCTGCGAAATCTCTACTACATAATCAAATGACAACTGTCTGAAAACTGGGACAAGGCCACCAGTAGACCAAAATAAAAGGAATAACATAATCTGATATAATAGGCCTTCTGGAACAAAGAAGGCTCACCACTGCACTGATCACTTCTCTCTGAATACTCTACTGCTTAGCTGAACCCCTAAATTAAGCCTTCGAACCTGGGAGGTAGGGGGTCAATACAGATGTACTGGTACGCAGAGAAAATCCAAAATAATAATTTATATTCAACATATATGAGAGTAATTTAAAAAAGTTCATAAATATGTCATATGGTAAAAATCACATGGGCTTTTTTAAAAGACTCTGTAAAATCATCTGACCTCTGTAACACTCTTTGTTTTACTTCTGTGCTAGGTGGGATACCTTATGATTTCACAGCTTTCACCGACTACCTTATCTCGGTTGCCGCCAAGATAGGAGTACTAGTAAGGGAAAATCACACAAGATCACACAACAGGATACCACAACCCCAATCAAGTCATTATATTGTGGTTGGGCTCAAGATCACGAAGCAATGCTCCAAACCATAAGTCTTGATTTGGGATGACAAAGTACTAGGTACACAAGATCACATAGCAGGGTTCCAAGTTCCCGTGACGATAAATCACGATTTTCAGCATAGAGTCATTTGACTCGGGCTTTCTTCGGATAACCACCTAACTTACATCAACCCAGTTTTTAACTCTTTAAAACATAGATTCTCTGAAATCAAACTCTAAATCTGTCATGGCCTACATTTATATGGTATCGTCATACCATTGACTTGCAAGTCACATTCTCTGAGTCATTTAGCAAATTATATCTATGTTCTCAAAATATGAAATTTAAGACCACCATATCAATAATTCTTTTCAAGAAACTCATTCATTAAAACTCATGTAAACATATGCAAGGAAACTCTCTTTGTCAACATTTCAGGAATTCAAGGTGGTCGTCAAAGTTCTCAATTACATGCATTTCTTTCTCTTTAACACAAGAACATCATAGTAACATCAAGAAATACCCTCTCATTATTTCTAAATCATGTTTCAATTGCTATGACATTGAGAAAACTACTTTCAAATCACAAGGCATGCATTTCAACTCTTTTCCGACAAAACCATAATCCTTAATTCAACATACGAGAGGGGTTTCGTAATATGTGCTCTCAAACAATCTTCAATCTTAGTTTTCATACATATACATACTTGTAAATCAATTCAAGGGAGAAAGACCTAAAGGCTAAATCAACAATATCATAAAAACATTTATAATGCATAATTAAAACATAGATTCCAAAAAAAAACCCTTTAAAATTTATGCTTGATAATCTTTAAATCATGATCTAGTGTTTACAAACCCATGAAGTTTTTGTATAAACCCCACGTACCTCAAATTAGGAATTTGATAGATGCTTCTTGAAGCCTACGGTTTGGGAATTTGAATCTTCAATCAATTTTTAAAACCCACGGTAGAATCTTGAGGGATCTTGATTCTTATGTTGAGACCTAAGTGTTTAGTTCTTGAGGGAGTTGGAGAAATGACCATATTTTAGTCAATTGGGGGCTTAATCACGTGTTTATGGCTGAATAAGGGTGGAGAAAAGGACTAAAATACCCCTAAGGAAACAAAGAAAGTCGCAGCAATCCCTCAGTTGACAGGTTGATATGCTGAAGTAAGTTGGGCATAATTTTTTACTCTGATGTTGGATTTGGATGAAATTAGTTGCATTGGAAAGAAGACTCAAAGAGATTTCATTTGGTACACATCATCCCTCTCAGTTTATTATATACAAAAAGTTATGGTCGATGAAAGTTGACCCCAGTTGAAGTGTCCACTAAAACAAAATTGATAGAATTGTTTTCAACTCGTCTTAGAGTTAGTGGATTCTTGTGACCTTAATTCATACTCAAAGGTTTTCACACACTATAGGAGTGATCACCACACATACATTAACAACGAATAATTTAGTTTGGATCTATATGTGTAGGAACGATGGTCTAAATTTTAGCTCGAAAGTACGGGGTGTTACAGTTTTCTTTCACCATATGTTTTCTTCAGATTCTCAAAGAATCAAGTCCAAGATGCATCATTTTTAGAATCAAGAACACCATATGCCAAAGGAAATATATGTCCTGCATATTGAAAAAATACAAATAAGAATACATAATTTTTATACATAAAATACTGCATGTGTATATTATAAATACATACAACTAAAAATATATGTAATCTTCATAATGTTGTTTATATGTCCATCTACAAGTGTGTTTAACAAGAACAGATATATTTTCCATTGTCAATCTCCAGATCACAAAAAAATAATAAAAATAAAATTAAATATCAAATATGTACTATACACAACAACTAATTCGTATATACAAATCTGCAAAAACAATTCCAACAAAAAAGAAATTTTTTATTCGAATACTAGTTATCATCGACTAAAATTTAAATTTAACGTATAACAATTGTATCTTAATTTTCACATTACATAACAACACAAATAACTTTGAATGTTAAAGAAATATTTCAATCAAATCATTTTTTTCGAGAACTGATAAAAATCATATACGATCTCAGATTTTTGAATTTCACGACTGTTACGCAATTTTTTTTATAAGTTTTTCAGTAATTTTCGCAATTTTATTTTATGAAAATCACAAATAGAATCAAGTTTGTTTAAATCTCAAATACATACTATATACAACAACTAATTCGTATATACAAACTGCATATGTATATTATAAATACATACAATTGGAAACATATGAAACTGCCAGTGAACACATAAACGTACCGCATTTGTATATTATAAATACATATAGCTGAAAACATATGTAATCTTCATAATGTTATTTATATGTCCATCTACAAGAGTGTTTAATAAAAACAGGTATATTTTCCATTGTCAATCTCCAGAACACAAAAAACAGTAAAAATAAAATTAATTATCAAATACATACTATAACAACAAGTAATTTATTCATACAAAACTGCAAAACGAATTCAAAAAGACAAAAAAGAAATTTTCGAACACTAGTTATCCTAAACTAAAATTCAAATTTAATGATAAAAATTTCATCTCAACTTTCAAATAACATAACAATAAGGGCAAATTTGAAATTGAAAAAGAAAAATTCACTTAAACAACTTTTTTTCGATAACTGAGAAAATTGATAAACGATCTCAATTTTCTTGAAACTCTCTACTGCTACACTAATTTGTTACAATTTTTCATCAATCTTCGCACTTTTATTTTAGTAAAACCACAAATAGAATTAAGTTTGATGATCAATACCTGTAATTGTACCGTTGTATTTTTAATCTTTTCTTCAAAATTTTAGTCGATCAGCATAAAACATAACTTGAAGGAAAACGTTTTTGAATTTGAATCTATATTTTGGATTTGAATTGAGATGTTGATTATGAAAACCTTTTTTGATTTGAATTAGTAGCTGAATTTAACGGTTGTGGTAAAAAAGTTCTAAAAGGTTAAGAATTCTGTAAAATAAATGTCCCTTAAAAATAAGGAACCATTTTTCCCTTATTAAACTCAAACAGATTTGAGTTAAATTAGGAACAGAATCTTTAATTGTATATGTATTTAAATGGCAACAGTTTACTCAAATATAAAATACATATTGCTATTTTTTGTAATTTTGAAACTGTTGTTATAAAAGTTACAATTAAGGCTCTATAGTTGTTATTTCCGAAATTTTTCCTAATTTTAATGGCCAAAAATCTTGGCCCGTCCATTTCCCATTTGGGCTTCGAAAGGAAAACTAATCCATGGGCTTGGGCTGGGTGGTTCTGAACTTCTAATCTATCCCAAGCCCATTCATCTATTTTGCCTCTATTTCCAATGATACTTTGCTATCTCATACATAGACTTGAGTCGAGCTGAGCTGAGTTGAACTGAGCGGAATTTAATTCGACTTCGTCTATTCAATCGTTGAGTTGAGTTGAACCGAGTCGAATTCAGTTCGACTTCATCTATTTCATCGTTGGATAAAATTTGGGTAGAGCCTAATCGAACTTTTTCTCAAGATTGAATTGATCTGAATTTAACCGAACTTTACTACAATTTAATTGAGTCCAAGTCAAGAGTGTTACTTATTCTCCCTGTCTTACTAAGTGCGAAAAGAAAACATAAGAGGTAACTGATCACTATTAACAAAAAGGAATTAGCAATGAACAAATTTGTAGTTAAACAACAGAATTTGTTGCAAGTAAATTAGCGATGAAATTCATGGTTGATTTAATTTTTTTTTATATTTGTAGTGAATTAACATGTAAAGACTTCGAAAAAATTACAATTCAGTAGGAAATGACATTCTAATATAAAGAATTTTCATACTGTCAGGTTATATGATGTGCAACATGTTAGTAACTTGTTACTATGATGAATTACATTACACTTTCGTCATAAAAACTTATTATATTAATGATGTATACACTTTAAACTTAATGTAATTAGGGTTAATTGTGAAATTAATAATTAAATCACTTGCCAGAGACTTTCTTTTTGACATCATTTGCAGCATCTTTGGCTTTATCCCATGCACCTTTCTCTTCTTTTTCAGTTGCCTTTTCTAGTGCTGCCTTTGCCATCTCTGAGATCACCTAATTAATTAATCAACATATAATCAATAAAATAATTAATCTTAGTTTATTCTTCATAATAAAAGGTTAATAAAAAAATGATTCTGTATAAAGTTATCTTCACTATAAAATAAAATAAAATAAGTATTAATGAGAACAACTTTTGTCGCTGAACAATAAATTAAAATGTCACTGTAACTTACGCTGGTAAAAATAACTAAGTAGCTGTGGAATATGTCGATAATTCCTAGCTAATATGTCACTAAAGATCTCTTAGTTAATTTTCTTATAATCGATCGCTAAAGCGTAGCTAAATAAAATTAGAATGAGATTCTAGTTGTTTAGCACAGAATTTTGTCCGTCGCTAAATCCTTGTCTTTTTTATGTGCGGTGCACTAAAGCTCCCGCTATGTGCGGGGTTCGGAAAGGGTCGAATCACAAGGGTTGTCGTACGTACACAATCTTACCTTGCATTTCTGCAAGAGGTTGTTTCCACGGCTTGAACACATGACCTCCAAGTCATATTGCAACAACTTAACTAGTTATTTCAAGACTTCCTTCAATTACATACTATATAGAAATAAAAGGACGCACTAAAGTTCCTACAATGCGCAAGATACGGAAAATGGCCGAATCACGGGGGATTATCGTACACAACCTTACCTTTCATTTTTGCAAGAGGTTGTTTCCTCGACTTGAACACGTGACCTCCAAGTCATATCGCAATAACTTTATTAGTTATTCCAAGACTCCCTTCAATTACATATATAGAAATAAAAAAGGGAATTGAAATAATTCTATTCTTTTTCCTTTTTTCACAATTAATAAAAATAAAATTAAATGTAGAATAAGTAAACCAACTGTGAGAAATATATAAATCTTTGAAAAAAGACTTACATTTCCAGCACTGGAAGAAACAGTTTCTTTGACAAATTCACCTACACTCTTTACTTCTTTAGCTCCTTCTTTCACTGCTTCTGCTGCTTCTATTATCTTTTGGCAAGTCTCTTTATCAATCTTCTTTTAATTTTCCAATTTTTTTTTTTTAAAAAGAAGAAGAAAAAAGGTCATATAAATATTAATATATGAAAAAAAAACATGGCTTTTGAGGTACTTCATGAACCAAATCCATCCATGTGATCAATATTCCACAAACAAAAATAGATGTCTCTAAGTTTAAATTTTAGTGGTGACATGCATGCAAAAGTATACGTGATTCTTTTTTATCTGTTAAAGTCTTAGTGGATATGAGCTATTTGATATCAAGAGATAGCAAGTAGAATCTATCGAGGTGCGCACAGGTTAACATGCACCACCACGTACCAACGACATATTCTATATACTTCTATCTCGGATATGAAAAGGGTGGAGTGTACGCAGTCTTTACATCCTATCTCAGATGTATAGAGAGGTTGTTTCGAAAGTAAAACATTTTGAAAGAGGAAATATAGAAATGAAGGAGACATGATAATTACTTTCTCCGTTTATTTTTACTTGGTCACTATACTTGTTAGAGTTTGTGATCCGAATTTTATTGATCCGGTCCAAAAAAAATTACGGTGCGACCCATGTTGGTAAAACTGTAAAAGATGAACACACAGATTTTACGTGAAAATCCTAGACGGAAAAAACCACGGGCATGCAGAAGAGGAGAAAAATCTCATAATTGCCTATTTCCTGTTTGATTTCATAACAATACTAAAAATAGATGTCTAAACAATCTCCGTTCAATTTGAAAAACCAATGTATAATTAATCATTTCTATCCATTTTACCCGTAACATTAAATATGATTTATTATCCAATGTATTTCTCAAAACATTAAATTTATTATATTCAAAGGATAATATAGTAAAAATATCCCTATCATTTATAATTTTTTAACATATACACCAAGTCATTAGTAGTAGACAACTATAGATAGACGGAGAGAGTAATAAGAGAAGCAATAAATATATCATTCCAGAAAAGAGTAATGTACTAAAAAAATAAAATACAAAATCAAATTAAAAAATGATAAACATACAAATTAAAACTCACTTTTTGAGAAGTTCTAGTGGCGCTAACAAAGTCTCTATAGATCCATATACTTCCTATAGGCACCATCATGAATCTTGTAGATATACAATTGGACATGGTGGCTACAACTTTCAAATTATGAGCCATTTTTTTTTCTTATGTTTTTCTTCTTGATTTGCTATTTATTTCTCTTGATTGAGATAGTAATCTTTGATTAATTAGGACAATAACTGAAGTGTTGTTTTGCCTATGTTATTGTTAGTAGTTGTACAAACTTGGTAAGTGTGGAAGCAATCATGTAGCCACTTGTCTCTTTTTGAGGCTTTTGTTGCGTAAATAAAGAAATTTTTTCTATGGTTAATAACTAATCATACTAATTAATTTACATGTTGGTTCTAACTCAAAAGTAGTTGTAGAAAATTGTTAGAGTTTGTGACCGAATTTTGTTGATCTGGCCCTGAAAAGTTTACGGTGTGCTTCATGTTTGTGATTTTTCATGGGTTTTGTGGTGGTAGTGTAGGGATCGGGCCTATCACCATTGATCCCGTTGGGGGGGGGCTTCGCCCCCGCGGTATGAACCTGTATGTTTTTGGACCTAGGATTTATTTGTATGCACGTATTATATAAGTGCGTTTAGTGGGCTGTTTCGGGTTGTTCTGATATATACACGAAATTGATACTATCGTCTCCACATTGTACTCCTCTCCATTATAGTGAATTCCTCTGCCTCTGTCCGTGGTTTTTTTCCGCAAGAATTTTCACGTAAATCTGTGTGTTCTTATTTTTCCTTTTGCTTGTGGTTTGCTTATTCTGCCCGATTCATAAGAAAAATAAATTTATTTGGAGAACGCGGATTAGAGTAGAGGGTTAGTGGTTAGGAGTGCATCCTTACTTATAGGGAGGAGTGTTTTGTTTGTAACTGTATCTGTAGTCATAGTGTTATTACTTATTTGTGATATTTTGGTGATATTTTTTATTTTGAATAGATAGTTTATACTTTATAGTATTAGTGGTGTTTTATTTCATTTTATTATTTGTTTTTGTGTATTTTGTTTGTTATAATGTTATTGTCCTGAGCCGGGATTTTATCAAAAACAACCTCTATTTTATATGAGGTAATGATATATAGATTGCATACATTTTACCCTTTCTAAACCCCACTTTATGAGAATATACTGAGTATATTATCGTTGTTGTTGGTGGATCTTAAAATGTAAGTCAAAAGTAATTGTAGAACAGTTTGTCCACATAGACTCTTAATTAACAAAAGAAATAAAAAGCATAGTGTTAATAATATCGGTAAAAAAATAAGCATAGTGCTAATGATATCGGGTAAAAAGGGAGGTTTAGAAATAACTATTAAGCCTATGTCGCATAAAAGCGCACCTTTTATTCTAATCTAAAATAAATGAAGTGTCAAAAACACACCTAAAGTATCTCATTTTTTAAATTTCATACCTAACTATTAAATATTTGAGTTTCCTATCTAAAGTATCAAAAACTATTTAGCGAAACACACCTGATTATCAGTTGGTAATGAAACACAAGCTCAAAACAACTGATAGTTCATGTGTGTTTTGCTGAACGTTTTGTGATACTTCACATAGAAAATTTAAATACTTAATAGTTTATATATGAAATTCAAAAAAAAAAAAAAAGATAACTTAGATATGATTTTGGCCCTTAATCTTTACAAAAATATACAAAGTAATTATTTGTTACTATAATTTAGTCAAAATAGGGTTAGAATTTAGTATGAAAAAGGAGCCTTAGAGTAACTGATAAAGTTGTTATCATGTGATCAGGAGGTCATGGGTTCAAGTCTTGGAAACAACTTCTAACAGAAATACTAGGTAAAACTGCGTACAATAGACCCTCGTGATCGGATCCTTCCCCGAATTTTATATATAATGAAAATTTTAACGCACCAGACTTTTTTTTTTAGGGTTAGAATTTAGCACAAAACTCAAATAGCAAATTAAAGAGCCTTCATTAGTTGATGTTGTTATAAGTCGAACAAAATAAAGCAAACCATAAGCAGAAAAAAAAAGACACGAACATAGATTTATGTGAAAATTCTTATGGAAAAAATCACGGTAGAGGCAGAGGAATTTCACTCTGAAAGGAGAGGAGTACAATATGGAGCACGACATAATTTTTGAATATTCAAAATCGACCCACTAATTGCACTTATATAGTATGTGCGTACAAATAGATCCTAGGTTCAAAAAATATAAAGGTCCCCGGCTCGATCCCGGAGTCCACCACCACATACCCAATTGAAAATCACAAATACGAATTACACCATAAATTTTTAGGGCTAGATGCTCTAATGATCAGTCAACAAAAGATTATCAACAAATTCATGCAACACTGCATCAATTGCATTTATCTACTTCTAATGCATGCCTTTCAAAAGCAAACTCATCAGACTGACAAAGACTTGAATTTTTGTTTCATTATTTTTGGTCCCAACATATATTATTGTAGCTTCATCAATTGAGGTTCCCTAGGTCCAACTAATTCATTTCTTATTTGATTAGTTTCCTCAAAGGTTTTTGTCTTACAATTGACGAGCAATTGTCCTACTTTCATCTCCTATGAAATTATATGTAATCTTTTTTTTTTCCTTATATATCATAATGCTCTCATTGCGGAGAAAATATTTCAATCTGGTTTGTCGGAAACGGCCTTTTCATTTTCAGAAGGTAGGAATAATGTTGTATACCCACAACCCACTTAAAAATTTTATTTATGAGATTATCATTACATTGAATATGTTATTATTTATAAGAGAATTTATTAACGAATAACGACTAATATGTAAATGATATACAAAGGACAGTAGCGAATTTAGAATTCATATACCGTATATATAGGTGCTAAGGAGGAAACATACAAGTTAAAATATGTATTTAATAGAATCTACGTTGGATTTTAGTGCAATATAAATGAAAAATGGAGGAAAGAAATATGGAGGGAAAGTAAAAATGTGTGTACATGTGGGAGAAAAGAATATGTTTGTACTTAAATATAGAAGCACTCCTTCATATGGATAGTGAGGCAAAAAGAAGACAAGCTTCGCTTCGTCATTGTCGCTCAGTCTGCTTCGACTTCAATCAAATGATCGAGAGAGTATCTTTTGGGATAAAATTCATTTGAAATTTGAGAGTTAATGATCAGAAATCATATATGAAATTACTTTATTTGCGAACGCAGACGAGCATATGCGGATGCGTGTCATAAAACACCTCGAAGGAACGCGACCCTTTGAGGCACTGTTGAAAAACAGAAATGTGACCTGCGGGTGCACTTGGCAATCTGCGGATGCAAATGCCAGCACATGTCAGTCCGCAGGTCATCGCTGATATTTTTTTTTTGAGTAACATGCGGCCGCATGGGGCCATGGGCCGCACATGGGTCCGCATTTGGGGTTGTCATTTAAAAAAAGTTGCAACTTTTCACGAATCATTGCCTGATCTTTTCAGAAGCAACACTTTTTGGCTATAAATACCTAAGCGTTTGTTTATTCTCTTTTTTCAGAAAATAATTTGAACTTCTTTATTGTTTTGAAGTTGTTCTTGAACATAATGTTAAAATTCATATTGTAAATACAAATTTTATACCAAAAAACAACAACCTATATATATTATATGTACTTGCTTTTCCCACACTGCACGATTTCTTCACGCACTTAGTACGCACACTTATTTTAAAGTAACACAAATTGCCACCACACTACTAAGGAGGTGTGTGGTGAGACAAATGATCGATCGATTGAGATTTTTTCATTATTAATCAACGCTTTTAAGCTCGAGCAAATTTGATTTATCGATGCGAGGAGAAGAATCATAGGTCGTGAATCTTTTCTTTCCGTTGTTGCCAGCGCTTTTTTGAACTTAGCAAGAATATTTTATTACAAAGACCAGACAAAGCTCGAAGGCAACTATCTGAACAGGGGCGGAGCTACGTGGACACCCGGGGGTTCATCCGAAACCCTTTCATCAAAAAATTACAACATATATATATATATATATATAAAGCTTTTTTTCTATGTGTATATATATTAAATTGACCCTCCTTAACACAAGCAAAAAACTTGATTTAGTAGCAAATGGGGTGCAAACTTTCACGCTGAGGGCCTCACGGTCTTGAGTTCGAGACCCATTCACGATAGGTTTTTAATTTATTTTTTTTTTGCGTCCTGCGTATAAATTCGCTTGATAAAAATTCTGGCTCTACCACTGTATCTGAATAGAAAGGATGAAACATACATGACATGAATGGCCGCCATTCCTCCATCAATATTTACTAAATATTTTAGGTTTAAGTTCTTAAAATAAAAAAAATCTGATAAGGAATGCTTAGACCTTACACGAATAAACTTTAATTAATCGAACTAGTAAATTTCAAATACAACTGATTATTCTAATAGAATAGTGAATAGGCAATTAAAAAAAAACTAATGAATACGATATGATAAATTAAAGTAGAGAAAGCGCATGACTACTCCTTACTTATGTACAATTGTTACAAGTGTTGAAGAAACAGCATGCATGAATTTGCATGGCCAACTTGAATTGCGTGATAATATAAACACAATAAATACATTGAATTTTGTTTTTATTGAATTGACATTTATAAAAACATTAATGATCTATACCATTCCTTCACCTAACTCTGATGTTATGGTTGAGTTTTAATGCCAAACTTTTATATTATGCCTCGGCAATGCAATGGGCGGATGAAGATGGTTAGTATCGGGTTCATATGAATTCAGTATTTTTAGCGTATAATATAAATTAATATATAATAATTTAAAATTATAATGAAGAATAGATATGAATTAGTAACTTTAAAAACAAATTAAGTCAAACACTAAAATTCTGCATTTGACACCTTCGACTCAAATATATTATTACTCTGTCTTGTAGTAATTAATAATTTTGATTTTAAGAAACTGCCATTCATTTGACTATCATTTATCTAACTTTAAATATCATATTTAACTAATACTTGACAAATTAGAATAAAAGGGTAAATTTCAACAGCGTGCACAATTTTTCTAGTCTGTTGACTTACTTTTTTTTAAGTAAGTTTTCAAGGGAATGACACATTTTAAAATATAAAAATAATTTACTTTACACTTCATATTTCAGCTTTAATGAGATACTTTTAAAACAAAACAAATGCTATAGTAAAATATGTTTCAGGCCATAAACTTCAAAAGAATTTCTAGTCACACAAATGTTATGATACATTTAATAAGATCGATTGCAAGTTTTCAAGTCTTCAATTCATTTTTAAATTTCAATTCAAACTATGTTAGAGAAATTGTAACAAATAGCATAATCTGATCAACAAATATATCAAATACTTTGAAGTTTGAAACAAATTCAGTTTGCCAAACCAACTAATATTTGAACCGAGGAAAAGTACTACATTTATTGCATTTTACCTTAATTACTCAATTGTCCCTCTAATTTTACCTTTAAATAGACCTCTTGTCACCCTTTCTTCCATACCACAATCCACCATCCTTAGTCTATTTTTGTTTGTGTGTAAGAGATAGAGAAATAGAGAGTGAAAAAAAAAAAAACTCAACAACATAAATTTTAGAGTGAACAAAATGGCAAGTTGGTACATAATGTTCATGTTTGCACTAGTACTAGTGCATGTCACAGCAAGAAATATTCCTGAGGTGCAAACTCATGATGAGGGTAAAAATGTGAACACTGAGATTGTAAGTAGTACTAGTACTGCACCAACACCAAGCAATGTTGGACTTAATGACAAGAAAAATTTCATCACATTTGGTGGCATAGGTGGTTGTACTGGAATTGGTGGCTATGGTGGTGTTTTGCCAACTCTTGGTGGTGTCGGTGGTGGCGCTGGTGGTGCTGGTGGCGGTCTTGGTGGTGCCGGATTTAAAGGGATCGGCGGCATTGGCGGTGTTGGTGGTGGAATTGGTGGTTATAAAGGTGTGGGAGTTATTATTCCTTGAAGTGTTACTAGTGTTAGTTAATATTTATTTTGCTATTGCATGCATGTCCTAGTTCTTGTATGTTGTTTCAAGTGTCTAGTTTTTATATTTGATGTTTTTAAAGTGTTAGTAGTATTATTCCTAGACAACTATGTTATCTAGTATTGTTCCAACCTAAGTCATTGTAATAATAAGGACATAGTGATATAGTTTGTTTAGGTTGTATTGTTTATGTTTAGTTCATGCTCCCAAGTCATTGGGATTGTTATTAGTTTAATTAACTTGTTTCTAATGTAGTTTGAACTTTTTTTGTCCAAGAATTTACTCCTCATAATCTTTATTAGCATGCATGTTTTTAAAGTTTGGTCATGCTTTTGTATAATTGATGATATAAAAAATATTTATACGATAAGGTCACTATCGATGAGGTACGTATATACGTACACGAAAATTTCTATGATTTATCAATTATTAATATCATAAGAATACTGTTTCTTTTGCTATAATAGATTAAGCTATACTAACAGTGTAAAAAATCTTTACACTGTGTTGTACGATATGATTTATCCATCTTGATGTAGGAACATAACCTAAAAATGTGAAAGATAAATTACAAGTAATGAGTCACATATGATATATATAAATATTGTATGAGATTTTATTAATATAACATATTATTGTACAAGTACTTCCTCTTAGGATAAGAAAATGGGTATTTACAATTTTACATAGTAGTAACTTTTCCCATTCCATCCCCATTAGAGATCACTATTAAACAGTGCTTATTGCCTATGTTGCTCAGACTCTTCAAAAATGTCTGCGGGTCTATATCAAATTCTCCAAAAATAGTGTACATTTTGGAAAATCCGACATGAATGCGACATCGAGAGTGAAAAATCTGCACAACTTAGCTTAGTACTATTACTTCAATATTACCTATAATACACCTTTAATCCACACACACAAATTATACTTACAATTGTAAATTTAATTTGTTCACAACTTCACCTCCTTTTCACCACCTCAGCTTTGCTGGAAAATACTTTTCAATTAGAGACATGTAATAAGGCTTGACCTCTTCCACATTAACATAAACTTTGCTTTTGCTATATAAATCATATTTATTAAAAATATGAAGCCACTTCAAATTGTCTTCATCTTCTTCATTCATCAAATGTTTATAAGCTCCATTTTTATGCAATGGATAAAATGAATGATACCTTATAATAAAAAGTCCAGCTGATGGCAATGTTGTACCATTCTCTTTAGCAACCATGTACATATAGTCATCATGACCAAATGACATCATAACATTTTCTAGTCCACAATTTTCAGAATATACACCATATTTTGTGTTGTAAATTGGGTTGTTAAAATCTTGATTTTCTTGAAAGTATTTGTGGTGGATAATTGATTCATCAAATGCACATCCCACAGGGAATGTGTCACCAACAACAGCCCATTGAGGTAGACCACCAAACTTAGGTAAAGTAATTATTTTACCTAAGTCATGAATTAAAGCTGTTAAATGAAGCCAATCTTCATTAGGATAATTTTTTCTAATTGCCTCAGCACTTTGTAATAAATGTTGGATTTGTGGTTCATCTAAATCAGGATCACTTTCATCAACAACATCATTTAGTAATTCACAACATTCCCATATGCTCATTTCTGCCTTGTCCAATTTTGCATAATCTTGTCTTATTTTCTTGACAAACTCATAGGTTTGATTTATGTGTTGTGTTTTATAGAACTTTTCTACCCCTTTTTGCCTTTCATTTTCTACGTTGTTGTAGTCCCTAAAATTATGGCCAAATGCATTGGTTTGAGGTACCATGAATTGGTCATGGATTTTTTGTACCTCTACTTGCATAGTCATTTTTTGTGATTAAAAATAAAAATAAAAAGTAGAGGAAACTAACAAATAGAACTACAACAAGGACAACAAATCTCAAATTTGAGAATTAAAAGTAATTAAAGCAAAGCAAAGAGGGATAATCAAGAAGCAAAGAAGGTGATTAAAATTTTTTTGTTTAATTAATATCAAGAAAAGAAGGGAAGTTATGTGTTGGGATATTTAGATAAAAAGAAAAAAGGTTTAAGTATTTATAAGTTCTAGAAATTAAAGTCCTTCCTCAAAAATCTCATACTAGATAATGTTTTCACCTCCCATTTTATGGTTATAATTCTATCTTTTTTATATATGTTTATTATTATCCACTTCACAAACGTTTGGATAATAGATTACATTAGAGGATAAGAACAGAAGATAGTTTGGGGTTTGGGGTTTGGAGATGTAGATTGCCCATGCAAATCGGTGTTCAGTTTGTACTATTTATCCTAATCTAATCAAATAATATTTTAACAAATCCCTAATATTTTTAGTCACTTAATGAGTTCTCAATAAATTACTTATACATATTAAATAAACTTTTATTAAACCTAGAGTTAATTACATGGACAAAAAACTCCATTACTATTCTTGAAATATCACAGCAACAAATGTCATTTCTCACTTAATTCCCTTCTTGATTTATCCTTTAATTCTTTTCCTTTATTTTCCACTATCACATTCTTTATAACACTCACAATTTCATCTACTTTCACTTTTCCATTTTCTTTTTCTTTCTACTTCTAAACCAACACCAAGTTCCATCATATATCTTGAAGCTACATATATTGATCAACTAGCATTGGCATAGCTATTGATGGTACACCAAAATGTAAACTTTATTATGGTATAGAATTTGATCCACAATATATAGAAATCCACATATACTAATATGAGTTAGTATTTTTGCTTGTGGTGCCCATTTGGTCACAATACTTGGTCTCAGTACACTTTCAATTGTTGATCAAAATAATGTCTTGTGGGATTTCAACCCCACCACTAGCAACAAAAATGTCATCAACAAATTTAGTCATGGATGCATTTTCCAAGCACATTTTTTCTAACTCTTAATGAGGTAGAAAAATCTCTGAGAATGAAAAATTTATCGATCCATCGAATGTATATAGATGAATGATATAGCTAGCTAACTGATGGAATATGTAACGATAAGGCTATTTTTGGTGCCCAATTTTGAAAAATGTCATATATGATCAAATTTGGATTGAGATTTTTGACTATGTTGGAAAAAATTGGACTTGCATTTTTTGTAACATTGCAAAGAGAATGGGAAAAAGATGTCTAGGTAGGCCTTTTGTTGTTTGATTTTCTTGAGGAATTTCATGGGTAAATGGCAAGTGAAGTTCTATGAATTGGATTTTTATGTTTGAATGACTATTTGAGAAGTAATTGGATTGAAACCAACATGGGTTGTGGTGTACTGGTGGGACTACACCCTTAATCCGAGGCCTTGGTACGAAGAAAATCCTGTTGGGAGCGCCACCCCCCAGAATGGGCCCTGCGCGATCCGAATTAGTCGGGACTCCAATGTGGGTACCGGACACCGAGTGAGAAAAAAAAAAGAGAAGTAAATGAATTTGCTTTGTTTGAGAAAATTAAATATGATTGGAGTTGAACAAAAACATATAGAAATTGCATTTGGATAGTCTTTGGGCTAATTCAAAAAGTGGGGTTGCATGACCATGGGCTAACCATGGCACCACGAATAATTGGAACTAATTTATCTTAATGTGTCTTTGTGGTTTAGTTGTTAAAGAAGATGCTTCGATTTAAAGGATTGGTTAATGATTTTAAAAATAGTTTCCCAAAAGCTTAAGATAAAATTTTATTTAAGTTTTTAGTTTTTGATATGTTTAAATTGGTAATGACCTATCTATCGAACAGGTAATCTTAGTAGCTTAGTTGATTGACGACTACCTAAATTTTTATCTTTTCGCAAGATTGTGAGGGTTTAATTCCCCACGCCTTGTAATTTCCTACCTCATCTCCCCTTTCCCAACCCCAGCTTTTTGAAAGGAAAACAAAAGACCCATCCATCAAACTCGTTAACTTTGATATGATAAAATATTTTCATGCACCCTATATTTACACCAAATCGAATATCATCCTAGATATAAATTCACACACATTGTTATACTAAATCATAATTAACTCTATATTATACCTTAATTTAGTCATATTAAATTAATATTTGATTTGATATGAATATCGAACACAAATAAATTTTACCACTGTAAGACTTTGACAATCACATGATAGAGGTACTATAGTTTCCCACTCTTGTTCTTTCCAATTTATACAACCACAGCAATTGGGAGAGAGTCAATAGATTCCTTTTCAACACCGATTCATTCTTTCAACATACCTCTTTAGTAACATATGGTCCCGGCTCCCAAGGGGGTGATTGAATTGGTTTGAGGGGACTTCCCATAGCGGATTGGAGGTCGCGGGTTCGATCCACTCCTGATGCCTTTTCAATCGAACTCGTCGCACGGGGTTTACCTAGTGCGGTTTATATCTACTGTGTAGTTTGCGAGCTATTGCACAGTGAGGGGCTTACATAGTGCTCACCACAGAGTTCTCTCCCGAAGGGCAGAGACTGTGGCAGAGGGTTTAGCGGCTGCGAATTTTCCTAGAGTTTCCAAAAAAAAAAAAAAAAACATATGGTTCCGTTGGACCATCAAGAAATGTGGTGGAATGCGTATTATTTTTGGCCGATAATTACGAAAATATGTAAAAATATGGTCAATGAAAAACATAAAACATGGTCTGATTGGTTCAGATTTTGTAAATACTAAACCAAATCATTTGCGTTGGACCATGGTCGCATAATGTACTAAATCCGGAACCAATCCGACCATGGTTTGATTTTTGTAACATATTTTTTTCGGCGATAGTTAAAAAAATTCTTTTTTTTTTTATTTACTTCTTCATATTTTAAAATCTCTTACTCAAAATTCTGACTTCACTTCACCACTGTTTAAGAGGTTTGTAAAATTAAATACTAATCAAGTAAAAACAGACAGAGAGAGTATAATTTAATTAAACACTAACTCTATTTTCTATATCATTTGTCACCAGCACTATAGAAATTTGTCTTGCCCCAGGCTGTATGATGCACGACTTTAAAGTTTAAATCAAATAATGCAACCAATATGCCTTAAATATTGGGAAATCATTTCACATAAAAAAGAAAAAAAATAATAAAGAAAAGAAAAGAAAAGAAAACGAGTGATTACCAGCAGAGCAGTCTATTAATTAACAAACAAAATATTTTTTTTTCCCAGCTTGAGGACAACTAAAAATTGAAAATTTCAAAGGGATGCTATATTTAATATAGCATGCCCTTTTACCACATTTTCCACTCCGGCAAAAAATAATTAGATTCGTTAACATATATATCTATATAAAAAAAAAATACATAATAATAATGTATAAAATAAATATATTATATATTATCATCAATATTTAAAAATTATATATTCATCGACTATTATTTTTGGTGTGGAAATACATGTTAGAGCATTACTGCTCGAGATCGCCATTAAATTGTAACACAAAACCCTAGCAATCATAGAGACGAGAAAAAAGAGGAAAAATATCCTTTTCATTCAACTGAAGGATCTAGAAGGACCTTTTTGTCCTTTTTATATTTATCAATACTAATGAAAATAAAAATATAATGTAAAAATAAAATGGGCCTCCGGGTCTTGTATATGCTATTGGGCCTGTGTATCTGGACCACCGTTAACACCCTCTCAAGCTGGAGGGTGTGTGCACTCCCACTTTGGGGAGTATATGATGATGAAGGGGTCCGCTGAGTGATTTAGTCATTATATCATCAAGTTGATCAGCAAAAGCAACATGACGGAGGGAAATAAGTTGTGCAACAAGGCAATCACAAACATAGTGGCAATCAATTTCAATATGCTTCGTTTGTTCATGGAAAACAAAATTTTTGGCAATGTGAAGTGCAGCCTGGCTATCACAGAAAATAGGAACAGGAGTAGAAATATGAAGACCTAAGTTAGCAAACAAACATAAGAGCCATACAATCTCAGCAACTACTTTTCATAAGGCGCAATACTCAGCCTCAACGGAAGAAAGAGCAATTGTAGGTTGCTTTTTGCTCTTCCAAGAAATGGGACATCCATCAAAAAACACATAATAACCAGTGACAGACCTCCTTGAAAGAGGGCATGCAGCCCAGTCAAAATCAGTAAATGTAGAAGAGAGAAATTGGGGGAAGCTAGGGAAAAAATGTCCTGATCTGGTGCATTAAGAAAATACCGGAGAACATGAATCCCAGCCTTCATATGGGCAACAAAAGGTGATTGTAAAAATTGACTCAAGTGTTGTACAGCAAAAGAGATATCCGACCTGGTATGCTGTAGAAAATTGAGTTTACCAAGTAACCTTCTGAACACAGAAGGCTCAGGTAAAGGCTCACCCATATCAGGAATCACTTCACAGTAGGTTCCAAAGGAGATGCATCAGGAGTGAATTGGGAGCAATGAAATTTTTCTAGTAAATCAGAAGTATATTTATGTTGATGCATAAGATAACCATCTTCATGAGAAATGATTTCCAGCCCCAAAAAGTAATGAACTAGACCTAAGTCTTTAATCTTGAATTGGTGATCAAGAAATGACCGTAGACTATTCATTTCAACAACGTTTGACCCAGCCAATAGAATATCATCAACATAAACCACAAAAACAACCAGAGAGTCACCAGAAGATTTAGTGAAAAGAGAATAATCATTTTTGCTAGCAATGTAGCCTCTAGATAACAAGGCTTCAGATAGTTTTGAAAACCACTGCCTGGATGCCTGTTTGAGGCCATATAAGGATTTTCTGAGCTTGCAAACCAAAGAAGTTGCACAAGAAGAAGAGGAAGAAACATCAAGGCCAGGGGGAATTTTCATGTATACATCTTCATGGATATTACCATGAAGAAAAGCATTGTTGACATCCACCTGAAAAACGGTCCAGTGATGCTTAGCAGAGAGAGATAAGAGACATTTAACAATGGTGAGTTTGACCATAGGAGAGAAAGTCTCATGATAATCAATGCCTTCCTTTTGAGTATCACCCCTAATAACAAGACTAGATCTATACCTCTCAACAGTACCATCAGACCTTTGCTTGATTTTGTATATTGCTTGATTTTGTATACCCATTTACAAGAAATAACCTTTTTATTAGGAGGAAGGGGAATAATATCCCAAGTATGGTTGTCCTCAAGAGCCTTAAATTTCTGTAGTATGACCTCTTGCCAAGCAGGGCTAGAAGCAGCCTATTGGTAAAATAAAGGCTCATGCATGTGTATGTCAGCACTAGACACCTTGGAATTAACTTGCAGAGGAGAAGGAATAATAGAGAAGCAGACATAGTCCTGAAGATAAGCAGGAGGATGAAAAGGTTTAGAATTTCTCTTACGAGGAGGGGGTGAATAAAGAGAGGAATGGATAATAGGAAGAGGAGTTGGAGGTGGAGCAGAAGGAGTGGGTTCAACATATGCAGGAGGTGTAGGAAAAGAAGATGGAGGAGAAGAAGTAGGATAAGGAAAAATGTGTTCATGGAATAGAACATCTCTAGAATAAAAAATGGAGTAATTTGAGAGATTGAGAAGTTTGTAACCTTAATTACCAAAAAGGGTAACCTAAGAATAAACTAGGAATGGATCTAGGTTTAAGTTTATCCCTAAGAGGTACAGGAATAGCTGCATAAGCAAGGCACCTAAAACTTCTCAAGTGATCATAGATGGAGGGAATCCATGAAGCATTTCAAAAAGGGAAATATTATTCAAAGAAACAGCAAGGAACCTATTGATCAAATATGTAGCAGTTAAGACACATTCACCCCAGTAGTTCAAAGATAGTTTTGATTGGAAAAGTAATGCTCTGAAAATCTCTAAAATATGTTGTGTTTTCTCTCCACAACCCTATTTTGTTGAGGAGTGTATGGAATAGTGGTCTGGTGGAGAATGCCATGATCAGTAAAGAACTTTTGCAGATCAGTGCAGTTAAAGCATTATCAGACCAGAAAATTTAAATAGTATGTTGATACTAAACTTGTACCATGGTCACAAATGCTTTTATGACAGAGGAAGCACTAGATTTTGATGACAGGAGATGTGTCCAGGTAATCCTAGTAAAATCATCCACCAGTGTGAGAAAATATCTGAAACCATTATAGGTTTAGGTGTGATAAGGACCCCAAACATCAATATGGACAGGTTGGAAAGAAATAGAAGAAGTGGAAGAACTAAGTTGGAAAAGTAATCTGTGCTGTCTAGCTTTAGGACATATATCACAAACAAGAGACTTTGGAAGAAATCTTCCCAGTAAAAAAAACAATAGATTTCTTTTTGTGGAAGGGAATGTGACCAAGCCTTTGATGCCAGAACAAGTCAGTTTTATTTATACTTTGTGGAAAAGAAGTAGAACTAGTAGAACTAGTAACACTACAAGATACATTTGGAAAGATAGAGTCAGGGGGAGAAAAATAGTACAACCCACGTGCAGCTTTATCAATTTCCAACTGCTTTTTCACAAAAGGACTCTGTAAAACACAGTTAGATTTGGTAAAAATAGCAGCACACTCAAGTTGAGAAAGAAGCTTACGTATGGAGATAAGGTTGAACTGAAAAGATGAGACTAAGAGTACATTGTGCAAAGTCATATCTGGTCTGAGACTTAGTGACCCAGTTGATATGACTTTGACCTTATATTCATTTGGAAGGCTAATTAACAGAGGTAAATCTAGAGGGACTATATAATGAAGAAGATTTTTGTGGGAAGTCATGTGATTTGTAGCTCCAGAGTCAAGTATCCAAGGATTGAGTCCTAGATTTGACACAACAGTAGCATGAAAAGCAGTAGACAGTACAGCAAGGTGATTGAACACACCTGTAAAATGAGCAAAATCCTCAGTTGGGTGGTGATGAAACCCATGATGTGGAGAAAAAGATTTACCATCAGATGTACTGTGTAACTGTTGAAGTCGATGATAGTGGTGAAATTGATCCTTGGTTAATTTATAGTCACCATCTTCAATCTTGGCATGAGAAGTAGAAGAATCAGCTGAGGAGTTGTCAGATTAAGCAAAAGACACAGACCTTCTGCCTTTTGTGAATTTAAAACAGTAGGATATCCATGGAGTTTATAACACTTGTCAATAAGATGTCCAGACTTCTTGCAACACTTGTAGAAAACAGGTAAAGGAGCTGAGGGACCAAAAGTAGGATTGGGAAGTTTTCTGCCATCAGGGTAATTTCTTCTAGCATCATATGACAGAGGTGAGGGAAGAGGTCTTTTAGAATCAAAATTAAATTTTTTATTGTACCCTCTTCCTACAGAAGTGTTCTAAAACACTGTATTGATGGAAGCTGAATCATTTAAGAACCCAGGGATAAGAGAGGATGTCTCATTCTGCTTCTCAATATGTTGTAACAGAGCATAAGAACTACTAAGGGAAGGTAGTATAGGCATCATCAGAAGGTTACTCTTACAGAGTGAATATTCATCATTTAAGCAACTAAGAAATTAGAACAACTTTTGTTGTTCCATGAACTTCCTTAAACCCCACAAGTACACTCAAGACCAACATAAGAAGTGCTCAATTCATCCCAGAGTGTATGCAACCTAGTGAAATAGGATGATATATTAGAAGATCCTTGCATAGTAGAATTGATTTCTTTCTGAATCTGAATGTACTTAGTACCATTTGATTGGCCAAACCGTTCATTTATATTAGACCAAATGTCTTTGGTAGAATCTAAACACATAACACTAGTTGCCAGTTCAGTAGACAAAGAATTCGTTAGCCATCCCATAACCATATGGTTACATCTCTCATAAAATTGAAAATAAGGAGAATTAGGAGTAGGTTTGGTCACAGTACCAGTAACTAGTCCTAATTTATTCTTAGCAGATAAAGCAGTTATCATGTTCTCATGCCAGACCACAAAACCAGTACCATTAAATAAAGGAGTCACCAAATGGGTACCAGGATTGTTGCAGGGATACAAGTATAATGGATGAGTCGGGGAGACAGTGAACTCATCGAAACCAGAAGAACTAGTCACATGTTCTGTAGATGTAGTCATGCTAACCAACTTTCAACAGAGAACCACCGTCAATGGGTCTAACCGCACTTAGTCTAGGAAAAGACCAGAAATTTACAACAAAACTAAGAGTGCACAGGCTCGATTTCAGAAAATTACACCAAATCTAAGAGCATACACACTAGATTGAGAAAATTACAGCAAATCTAAGAGTATACACACTAGATTTTCATCAAATATCGCAAAATGATACCAAAAATTGAGAAATCACGGTATATAAGTAGGATTCAAAAAAAAAATTGATCGATTACCACCCTTCTTCGCAACCTGAAGAAGTAAGGCCTTGTGTAAACCGATTTCGAAGACAAAAATGATAACGGCGACGAACTTTCACGTGAACAGAAAACCTTCCGAGGGTAGTATCGGAAGACAGAGGGACTCATAAGGATCACCAACCTGTCTCTGATACCATGTTAGAGCATTACTGTTTGAGATCACCATTAAAATGTAACACAAAACCCTAGCAATCATAGAGACGAGAAAAGAGAGAGAGAATATCTTTTTCATTCAACTGAAGGATCTAGAAGGACCTTTTTGTCCTTTTTATATTTATCAATACTAATGAAAATAAAAATACAATGTAAAAATAAAATGGGCCTTTGGTCTTGTATATGCTATTGGGCCTCTGTATCTGGGCCACCGTTAACAATACAATGTATAAATCTCTTCTTCTTCTTTTTAAATTACAAATGGCAACATATATAAAAAAGAATGCATAATAATTATGTATAAAATTAATATATTATCATCAATAATTAAAAATAGTATATATTTATCGAATAATACTTTTGGTGTACAATACAATGCATAAATCTCTTCTTCTTTTTTTAATTACAAATGGTCCTCTCTAATATAATCCATTTTCTTGATTTGTATTTTTATTGCCTTCAATATTCGTGGACCATTTTTTCCTTTTGGAACTCCTCGGAAATCATGTAGGCGATGTAAATTCGCTTTTGTGCATAGCTCGCAAAATACATAAAAGATATAAATTTTACTAGAAAAATTCTATGCATACCTTGCAGGGGCGGAGCTATATTTGGGATACGGAGTTTGTCCAAATCTCCTTCGACGAAAAATTATATCATATATATATGGTTAAAATTATTTTTATGTATATATAGTAGATGTCGAACTCCCTTTGATTAGTTCGTATGTTCGCTTGCGAATCCCCTTGGTAAAAATTCCGGCTTCAACTAACTAGAATATTCCAAGAGATAATACACAAGTATCCTCCAAATTATACTCAAAGTTGCTATGATATATCTAAACTTTACAGAGGTCCTATTACCCCTACCCTTACCCCCTACCCCCAAAAAAAATCATTTTTTTCTGTATTTTGGTGCTCCTTTGGTGTTGATATGGCTGCCAAATCAGCGAATAAGGAGCACAAAAATATTTTACTATTTGACAGCCATGTCAGCAAAAAATAGCACAAAAATATTTTAAAAAATGAATTTAGATAATAATAAGACTCTCGTAAAATTTAGGTGTATCATAAGAACGGATATATTTTAGGGAGTATATATATCTTATCTTAATATTCCAACATGTACTATCTTTGTGCAGTTTTTTTACTACTCTTAAAAAATCATGCACCACTTGTTGTGTACATGATAATTTATATATAGGGTCAGCACTATACTAAAGCTTAAAGTCTTTGAAGAATGATTTTAGATATATGATAGAAACTCCTCCATCAATATGTATGGTTACTTTCACATAAAAAAAATTCCTCCAACATATAACTTAATCTAGTTCAAAAAATATTAGTATATCCTTCATTTTAAATAGGCATCTAGCTACCAAGCAATATATATACCAATGCTAATATTTCTTTTCGATCCTATGTTGATTGATCGTTAATTTATCTTTTAAAATTCCCATGCATGTTCATGTGTGCCAATTGGAGAATGAATTATATGATATGGAGGCTCAACATCGATAAACAAAATATTAGGGTGAACTCTGATATCATAATAAATAAATAGTATATTTTAGGTCTAATTCAATTCCAAACATTAATTTGTTAGTAGCTGAAAATATTGTTCAAGACCATATGTGAAAATTCAACATCCGTTAATGATAGCACAAAATGATCATAAAGGGGTGTGATCTAAAAATGCCGAATTTGAGTCTTGAGAATAAGAAAATCCTAATAGGAAACTCGTTTTCTTTAAAAAGTCCTATACGATGTGAAATTGAATTAGTCAGATTAATATGTAGTGAGTACCATACAATGATATAAAAGGAAAAACAGGGTATATATATCTATCTATCTATCTCTCTCTCTATATATATATATAGCTATCATACCAATTTATCCTTTAGTAAAAAGAAGTTTATTTGAATCAACATTTGAAACCCCCTTTGTGGAGCTCCATCAACATATCTTAGATAGTCATCTAAAGCAAAAATATGATACAGTAGAATTAGCTCACAAAAATATGATCTATCAAATCTATTTTAGCTTGGATTGATTATTGATTCATCGATTTATTATTTCATTGAATTTCAATTCATAAAAATTAGGTTGATATATAACTTAAATTGACTCATGAGAAATTTTGTCAAAATATTATTAAAAAAATATTTTTTTTATTTGATTTGTTAGATATAACCATAATAAAGAGAGAAAGTTTTGTTAGGTACTGGAGATTATAAAAAGATCAAAGAAAGAAACTAAATATCAATAAAAATTAAGTGGGTTATGTTATGACCTGGCTTTTAACCCTTTCAACACAAATAACTTTAATTTGTCTATTTATTAACTGAATCTATTTTGACCTGTCTAAATTCAGACCAAGCCACCAATTTAACACCCCTAATATCGCTTATATGTAATTTCAAAAAAGAATTCATAAATATCATGATGACCAATTATTAAAATCTTGAACAATATTAATATTATTGGATCAAAAGCATGCTTCTTAACATGAATTACAGGGGATTTCAACATATGTTCAATCAGTAGGCATGAAACCTAGCAAATCTATCTTTAGGATAAAATTTAAAAGTTTATAAATGTTTTTTAGCACAGTACAGTCACTCAAAAGTCTAATCAGAAAATGCACACATTAAAACTGTGCTAGTTATTTACCAAAATATTCTCTCCGTCCTATTTTACTCGTCTCAAATTTTTTAATTTGATTTCTCATTTTACTTGTCATTTTTTATTAATCAATACAAGACAATTTTGTTTTTCCTTTTTTACCTTTAATATTAATTATTTTTTCTTCAAATTAAAATGTAAACATCATTTAATAGGGGTACTATAGTAAAATAGTGATGTTATTAATTATTTTTCTTAATCAATGTATAATATCAAATTGGGACGAGTAAAATGAGAGGGAGGAAGTATAAGATATTGTTTTTTGGCGTTTTCTATTTTTTTTTTCTTTATGGTTCTTATCTAAATCTTTAGCCTGTTGATAATGCATAACCAGGAATAGAAGCATGAAAGCAACGACCATAATAGCATAACACAAAAAGGCATGAAACTAAAAATTGAAAGAAGTAATGTGCGCACCTCGACTAATTTCACTGAATACGTGTCATTTTTCATTTTGTCCATCAAAATTAGCACAAATAGAAAGAAATCAATTACAGTATTTAGTACTTTTATCTCCGTTGAGATTTGAACTTGAGACCTTATGAAATAGTGTGCAATATAACCTTCAATATAATGTTTTAAATAAAAAAAATTATAGGAACAACCCCATAATTTTTGGAAAATTTTAATCATAGTTTCACTTAGGTACAAATTAGCACATTCTGTTATGCAAAAACAAGTTCTAATAGTTCTTAACGGAATTGCATGTTTTGTCCTTCAAATGAACTGGCCTTTGATGTTTGTCCTTTAGTAATTAAACTTATGATTAGCGGGATATAAGTCTCTTAGAAGTTAAAGTCATGTCCGAGCATAACTCGTAGAATATTAAGATACGAAAATATATATGGCCTACAGAAAATCCCACAAAGTGACAAAACCATATATATGGTCTAGTTTGACATGGTCAAAGAGTTGGTAATAGAAATTTGAAACCTTCAAAGAAACCACAAGGTGCCAATTGCATGTTCTACTTTTCTTAAAGGTGCTATTTGCATGTTCTACTTTTCTTAATAACATTCAAAAATCAAGATATACATAAAAATTATTTTAATTATTTATTAATAGTATAATTTTTCATTGAAAAGGAGTTTGAACGAACCCACTATTAGTAGGCTGGCTTCGACAAAAACATGTGCGTAATTCTATCAACCAAACTTGCACATATAGAAAAAGACCGCCTTTTTATCTTCCCCTGAAATTTAATTTGAACCTGATACTTTATAGTTCTCAAAATCCGCTTTCAATAATAGCAATAATATATCATGTAAAATCTCACAAGAGCGGTCGGAAGAAGATAGAGTATATGTACACCAGCCCTACAAAAAAATTCACTATGTTGGCCACTATACTAAATACCTGAAAAGTATATGATTTTTCATTTTCATAGTACACCACTTTATACTATAAAGTAAAGCCGTCTGCCAATATCTATATATAGCCCCTACAACTTCAAATTTTTTTTTCATAACAATCCACTATATACATTACACAACTACATAGTTGATAGCACCAAATCATGAAGGCACCCAACACTGTTCTCCTCATATTAGGCCTAGCTACTTATATTACTTTCATTTCTTTAAAACAACCTTATCATAACTACTACTATTTTGGCAACAACATCTACAATGTCCACATTATCAACGGCTTCACCAACAACTCTTCCCTTCCATTGGTGGTGTGGTGCTCATCCGGTGGTGACTCCGGTGACATAGGGGGGCGTGCGCTCCAAGAGCGCGATGATTTTAGTTGGAGTGTTGAGGCAAAATTTTGGAAGAACACTATGTACTTGTGTACAATGAAATTGGATCAAAAAAGGAGGAAGTTTCAAGCTTTTCATGGAATTAGGGATGTTCAAAGGTGTAACCCTACTAAGCATTGTTTTTGGTTGGTGAAAGAAGATGGTTTTTATTTTAGTAATGATGAGATTTATTGGAAAAAAGATTTTTCTTGGATTTGAGAGACGAATTTTTCTAAGTTATTTTTTGCTCGTAGCTGGAGCTTTAGTATATCAGGTTGTCCTTTTTTTTTTTTTTGCTCGTCTTGTCAAGAAGGTTAGAGATTGTACTTTTTCGGATGAGTTTAACTTATATACATCGATAGTATGAAGAAATTTTTGTGGAGAATGTTGTTAAGCTATATCTTTGAGAATTCAGAGTGTTTCTTTGTTACTTTTCTCAGTACTTGTTGGTATACATATTATATACTCCCAAGGTTTTATTTTATATGATTTAATTTGACCGAGTACGATATTTTTAAAAAATAATGTAAATTTTTGTATTTTGTGATCTTAAAATAAAGATGTTATGTTATGCAACAGAATGTCATTTAAATCTTGTGATTTTAGAAATGTAAGGTGAAATATATAGTGAAATTAAAGATTAGCTAAACATGAAAAGTGACACATTTATCTTGAAAACTATATAATTAAAATAAAGAGAATAGTCTGTAGAAGCACTATATTTATGTTTAGAACTATTATATTTTATCATGATAAAAAGTGTTATTTGATTTGACAAGACCTATTTCTGGTGTTTGGTTGGTGAGCGAAAAAAAATTAATGTACGAGTCCATGTTTTCTTGTAACAACCAATCCATTAACGAATAGGAAAAATGTGTCACGGCTGGAACATAAATAGGCATAATAACTAATGAGTGGTGTGCCTGAGTCCTTTCTGATGGTTCGATGACATATTTGAATTTTTATCCATTACAATTATTTCAATACACCTTTGGCAGGTTTCTATTTACTTTTTCTTTTGTTACATTCTATTTACTTTCAAATGACACGAAAAAGATAAAACTTAATATTATATCAGTTCAATCATATGGTATTTCAACCATCTTTTATCTCCACTTCTATTAGTTTCCATTTTTGGACTGACTTTGTCTTAAGTTTTAGTGCAATATGGGACATTATGATTACATCCAACTTTTCAAAATAAATTAATTAAATCCTTCAATAATTCTCAAAAATAGTTAATTAAGACAACTTACATGTACATAGCAACTTCCTATGAAATGCAACTATATAAATTTATAGTATATGGGATAAGCATCTAGTACTCACCGGTAAAAGTTGCTACGATACATTCCAAATTCACAGGGGTCTTATTACCCCTGAATTTAATTTTAGTGTATCTTTATCACCCGTTTTGTGCTGACATGACACCTTTTATTACATAAAAATGAGGTCCACATCAAAGGTGTCGCGTAAGCTAAAAGGGTGACAAATATACGCTAAAATTGAGTTCTAGGATAACAGGACTCTGTGAAGTTGGAGTGTGTCATAGCAAATTTGATCATAGTTCAGGGGGTAACAGGAACCCTTTGAAGTTGGAGTATGTCGTAGCAAATTTGATCATAGTTCAGGTGGTAACAGGACCCCTTTGAAGTTAGAGAGTGTCGTAGCAAATTTGATCATAGTTCAGGGCCCAGGGGGTAACAGGACCCCTATGAAGTTGGAGTGTGTCGTAGCAAATTTGTTCATAGTTCAAGGGGTAACAGGACCCCTTTGAAGTTGGAGTGTGCCGTAGCAAATTTGGTCATAGTTCAGGGATAACAGGACCGCTCTAAAATTGAAGTATATCATAGCAAATTTGGTCATCATTCAGAGGTACTAGATGCTTTACTCTATTATCTTTTTTTCCCCACAAAAAGTAGGGGTAAGGTTAGACGGAATCTTTCCTATTCTTTTATATTATTTTCCTTCTTCAATCCTCACTAGTGATATTACGTACTAACACTGAATATGTTGTTGTCATTTGTCGGGGCTATATAAACTTAAAAGTCATAAAAAAAAAATGAAAGAAATTATTTTGTGCTATTCCACATCATGTATAGGGATACCATAACCCATATATAGGATGGTGGGGTTTTCCATTTAAGAAATTAGATAACATGTTATAGGAACATTCTTAATGAACCATCTCTTTCTTTTTCCTTGTTTCATAATTTGTGGGAGGCAAAAAATCTACCAAAATCTTATCATTCAAAATTTTGATAACAACAAAGGGTGAACACATTTGCAAAAAGAAAAAAAAAAAAAAAAAAAGGTGTATATGTGCATTATTTTGTATAAGTAATATCAATTTGTTGTCACAAATTGATTTTTAGAATGAGTTTTAAGTCTTAGATGATAGGGTTTTAAGGCTTTAATAATTCAAATCTTACATTATGAAAAAAAAAAAAAAAAAAGAGTAACAATAAAATGGGACAGTCGATGCACAAAGTAGTCGATGTTCACGTTAGGTCAAATTAAGGAAGGGTTGCATACTGGAAGTGAAATGAATCTATCCTGATATAAGTATTAATTAACAGTCGATTTTACTGTTTAAACTCATGACTACTACACGAAGAAAACTTTATTGTTGCTTCGAAATCCAATGCTCCCCTTCAATAAGAGCAAGAATAACAAAAACAGTACCTCGGTTTCAAATTTATTTGTCTTAATTTTCTTTCTAGTCCGTTTCGAAAGGAATGCCTCTTTTGTTTTTTTGGTAACTCTTTAAGTATAATTTTTCACGTGACGTATTTAAAATCATAAGATTAAACGATATTTCGATACGTTCAACATATCTTTAGTTTAAGATAAAATCTTCTTTATTTTCTTAAATTTCATTTCAAGTTAAAATCAGACAAACAAATTTAAACGAAAGGATAGTTACTTTCATAATTTTAAAAAGTGACAAATATTTTAAAACTAATTGACTGCCCTATGCTAGCATAGGATCTTTGTGGGACTCGAAGGATCGATTTTTTAATTCCATGCAAAAAAAAAAGCAAACATTCTTTTACATCAATATATTTGACTTTCCCTAGTCCCTATTAACTTAAAAAGCCACAAGCATAGTACATCAAATTTTTTAAAATATGATATCTCGTTGAGTTGCCAATTATTATAAAGTTGTCATGTATCCCACTTAAACTAAAAAGAAATTAAAAACAAAAGATAACACTTTTTGTTTGTCTCAAGTTGCAAAATGGACTTCAGGCTGATTCAACCCTAAAAGTTAGCTCATGAAAAGAAAAATTTTCAAGATCATATAATGACACGAACATTCATTCACAATTGATATGGGAGAATCAATCACCCCTGCACCCTCAAGATTGGTCATCGGGAGTGTGAATAAAATAAGTGGGGCCCAATAGGGATGGCAATGGGGTATGGCGGCGCGGGTTTTTTCTAAACCCGCCCCCCACCCCGCATCATCTTTAAACCTGCATAAACTCGCCCCACACCCATATCCGTGCGTATCCACACCGTGTAGACACCTAATTTTGTTCCTCCCCAATATCAATTTTATTCATTTTTACCTCCCTTTATCATACACCCTTACCCATGTGATTATACCCCACAAAAATACAAAAAAAATAATAACAAACCCACTAACAAACTTAATCCTCAATTATTCTTTTGGTAACAAAATTAACTACTCTTCCTATCAATTTTGGACAACACATCACCACCCCACACCCTACCCCACTACCCACCCACGTGACCCCTCGCACTATCACCTTTCATATATACATATCACATTTTCATGCACAGGGGAAGGATCTTCATCACCAGCAATACACTCTCCATTTTTCGAATTTCACTGAAAACTGGCCATCACTAACTGATCAATACCCACTACAATTTATACACACACTAACACACCCATTTCATCATCAACACCACTCAAAAAATCTATGGAATAGATATTCACTCCACCATTAACACTACACGGCACATCACAAAACCAATCTCTCCACCATTAGCGCACACAACTCATATCACTCTCACGCTCTACCCGAAACCACACACATACCCACACAGAGATTGAAGTGGGAGAGAAAGACCTCACGTCATTTTTTGAACACTCCATTTTTGGGTTCTTTTCTTTATCTGAGAAAATTCCACGATACACACAGAGACACCATCGTCTTCTGAACAATTCACGCACAGAATCGAGGAGAGAGGGAACCAAAAGAGAAAAGGGGTAGACAGAGTTAAGGAAGAAAGGTCAGCTCTATGTTCGGGTTACTGTTCCGACAACGGTTTCGTCGGAAATGTGTCGGAACCTACCAAATCTGATCGAAATTACAAAAAAAAGGGCTACTAGTTGACATCTGAAATTCTAATCCACTAATACCCCAAGATCGGCGTCAGATCAGTCCGTTAATCACCTTTTTCTGACTAATATTGGCCGAAAAGAACATTTTTCTCGGTTGTCTATTGTTCTGTTTCAGTAAACTATTGTTGAATAGGCAAAATTCCTAAAACCAATCTCTTTTCCTTTCTCGGGTATTCGCGGGGACTGTCTCGGGGTTGTTTGGTCTTCTTTTCAAGTTTTGATCGAGTTGGAGTTGGTTCGATTTGAAGTTTCAAATCAAGATTTTGGATATGGATTCTACCGAATTTAATCGAATAATACATCTAGTTTGAAAGCAACATTTTGAGGTCCAATTCTACTCATTCCTTATTTTTATTTCATTGTTTATCATATTCGATGTGTTGGGTTGAATACTGTGTGTCGTTTGATCTTGGTTGGTGAATATTTGCTTGTTTTGATTCGTTGTGGGTCCTCTCGATCATGAATTGTGTGATGAAATAATATCTCATTCGAGAAGCGGAACCAGTTATGTGGGATTGAGGATTGAATAATTGATAAAAGTGAATACGTATTTGTTTGGATTCATTATTAGCACTTTAATTTGGAATAATCATGAATTTTGTTGAAACAGATAGGCAAACGTAGGTCGGGTAGGCGAATGTAGGGATTGTGGATTGATGGAATATTTGAGTTGTGTGATTGAATGGTTTTTTTTTAGCTATATTGTGTTGGGATCCTTTGTATCATTTGGTCGAGGAATGCCCCGAAGTACTTGTACTGATTTATTCGGAGAATGCCCCGAGGTATCTTGTACTTGGAAAATGTTCGTGGTGAAGGCCCGAGGCATCGGGTAAAGCACGGGAGCATAGTTAGAATTAGTATAGGTTAGATAGGATTTATTTTCGCATTTTTATATTTGGACTGTATAAATTGGACTGCACACTGTACTTTTGATTCATTTTTATTTTGTTTGTTTGTTTGATTATTTTACGTATTTTGTGTGGTTTGTACATTCGTAGTGTCAAAATTAGCCAATACGCTCCACCAAGAGACCGTGGTCGAACCAGGGGATCGAGGGATGCCTAACACCTTCCCCTCGGTCAATAGAATTCCTTAGTCGGAATCTCTGTTCGCAAACCAGTTTCAAAGAGTCAAATAATTTTGAAAAGGATTTTAAAAGGTGACTTGGCACACCTAGTTTATGTCAAGTGACGACTCTGAATAAAAATGTAAATAATCCTTTTTCGAAATAAATTTTCAATCTTTTGTCACTTTAATAATAAAAACCCTTTCGAAGCCATAAAATCTAATCTTTCGGAGTTAAAAAAGGGGTGTGACAGCTCTGGCGACTCTGCTGGGGAATCTTTTCAAAATTCGGTCTTATTTTTGGAGTCCTATCGGCTTTGTTTGGCATTATGGGTGTATAAACATTGTTTGTGATTATTGTTTGTGTTATTGTTATCACTGTTGTGCATTTTCGTGCTCTTTGTGTACAGTATTTATCCTATATGTTACCGCTTTTATATCTGGCATCATGTGTCTACCCCCAGGCCTTCTTTCTGCAACAAGTCCATAGTATACGTGTTGTACACGACCTCTAGTTGAGCCACCCTTATTTTAGGGGGGGAGCCGTCGGTATTATGGAATAGGTGGAAAGCAAAGCAGCCACTATCGACCATAAGCTCCCCCGAACAGGCTTGTTAGTGAACCACAATGTAGGTCAGCCTTTAGGTCATGCTTATGTGCATCATACTGAGACCTAGCGGGACCCACATGGCCCTTTGTAGGAGACTCACCTCTAAAGCATCCCTACGTGCTAACTGTTGCATCTTTAAGGGTAACGTTGGTCATTTGACGGACTGATTTGAAAAAAAAATATTTGTTAGGAGTAAGGTGCGTAGGCAAAAAATAAAAAATAAAAAAAAATAGAAAAAGTTAGTTGAAAAGAATGAATCAAAAGGAATGTCGTAGTTTATTTTAGAGTTCTTTATGGCTTTTGTTCTTCACGATCCAAAAACTCAAAAAGATTTTTTTTTACGTTTTGCATTTATCTTCTCAAAGTACCGTAAGTTCAAAAAAAAAAAAAAAAAGAGGGTTTTGTTTGCCCTTTTCTACTTATTTGTCAAAAGCAAAAATACCAAAAAGATTTTTCTTCATAATTGGTGGTGTCAGTCTTAGTTGAAGTGTCTAGTTGAAAATCCAAAAAAATTTTATTTGTTTGTTTTTGGTTGTGTCTCTTAAGTTAGGGTCAATTTATTAGTTAATCATTAATTGTCCAATCTGGACGAACTACGCACCCCTGATTCTCCTCTTTCGGGAGTGAGATACGTAGGCAGCCTATTGTTGGTTCGGGGATCTTATTTAAAAATTCAAAAAGATTTTCTTCACTCTTTATTTAGAGTAGGTGTTTCATACATATCTTGAAAAAGAAAAAAAAAATTTCTCAATAGTCGTAGGTTTCATTTTTGGTTGATCTTATTTCAAAAATTCAAAAAGATTTTTTTCATTCTTTATTTAGAGTAAGTGTTTCATATACATCTTTAAAAGAAAACTACAAAAAGATTTTTCTTCAATAGGTTCAAGTTTCATTTTCATATGAAATTCAAAATTGAAAATCCAAAAAAGACTTTTCTTTGGTAATCATAGGTTTCATTTTGTATAGGAATTTTAAACGTGAAAATGCAAAAAGAGTCTATTCTTTTGACAATTTGTTATTTTCTTCTCTTTTTAAAGTTTCAAGAAAATAAAGAAGAAAGGAAAAAGTTTAATTGGCCATTTTGGCAAAACTTCACGAACTACGCACACCTGATTCTCCTTTTTGGGGGGTGAGATACGTAGGCGCCCTTCTTGGGTTCGGTGATCTTTTCTAAAAAAAAAAGGGGTTTTGAAGAAAAAATGTTGAACTCTAACATATTTGTTACCTCTTGTTCAGTGAGTTTAAGGTGGTTGGTTTGTGGTTTCCTGGTTGGTCCTCCATATCACACCAAATCCAAGGAAGGGTTAGTTGTGTCCAACAAGGATATGCCTCAGAATCCATTCCACGTCAAATGCACCTCAACACTTCCACCACTCTTTCTTTATCTCCTCAGTATAAGTCTACCACATTCACAGTACCACATACCATCTGTGTTTTTGTTGCTCAACCTTCTACTAAGGCTTCCACTTTGTCTATCAATTCAACGATTGTGCTTCCCTAGTCCACTAGTGACTCCACGTTCAATACTGTTGATGATCATTGGTATACTCTTGAGCCTACAGTTAAGTTAAGTGAACCGCCAAACTTTCTTACTAAGCAGCCTAGCATGCCAAAAGAGCCAGAGAAAATGGTTGGGAAAGTGAAGAGTGTAGAAAATGATATGAAAAATTCCCCTGAACTTATGAGCTATGAAGATGTTTCATATAAAAACTGGGGCATGTCTTCAAGTTTTAACCTTCCTCCCAGCTTTAAGACATCAAAATTTGGGGAGCCTGATGGACAGAAGGATTTTGTGAAACATTTGGGATGACATTGCAATCAACCAAGGGAAACTGAAGGAAAGAAGAAGGAACCTATTGTCATGACAGGGCCAAAACAGAGTTTGAGAGGTTCAACCAACCAATACCGTCAGCCTCAATCCCGAGCTTACATATCAGATCCACATAACCACTTGCAACAAGGTTTCTTTCTCCGAAATCAAAGAAATCTCATTCCACTTCCTCGATATCCTGTGAACAATGCACAATTGTATGCTCATCCATCTTCTTATCCACAATGGCATGCACCTGTCCCTCAACATCGTCCTCGATCCCCACAAATTTACCAAGGGACCTCTAAATCCAAATTTCATCCGAGGCCAGAGTTCGCAAAGAGGAGGAAGGAAAAAAATAATTTCACTCCTATTGGGGAATCCTATGCCAGCTTATTCTAGAGATTGGTACAGCAGGGCATGATCACTCCTCTCCTTGGGTATACTCCTGACCCGCATTCAAGAAGCTTTGATCCTAATGTGCGATGTGCATATCATTCTGATGTTTAGGGTCATAGTACTGAAGATTGTCGCACTTTGAAAAGAGAAATAGAAAAGATAATTTAAGATAAATTGATTTTGGTGCAAAACATTGGCCCTTCGACCATCCCACAGAGTTCTTCACCAGCACGCGGTACTGCACAATATGTGGGAGGCAATGAGTTAAGCATGGGGATCCAGAGCTTATTTGTTGAAGGAAATGTGTCTGACAGTGGTGGAAGCTCTAGTCATGTTGATATGCAAACCAGTGGCTAATATGTCAGGCTGAGCAATGGAAAAGTCACCCCTCTCCCTACTAGGAAGAGGTTTGGTAGTTTGTTTTATTTTTTTTTCTGTTTTTCGAATTATTTCAGGGTTGTAGTTCGGGATCTATCTTGTTTTGTCCCTTTGTCGTTTATGTTCAAACCCTTTATCTTTTATTTCAACTAAATGAAGTGTCCCTTTTCTTTTGTGTTTCAAATATGTGTTGTTTGTTTGTTGTCTTTATACAGTCACTTTATGCTGATTCTAGTGATATAACATGCCTGCGGATTTTCAGTCAGATCTTAAAATCCAGCTTAATCATGAAGCATTGAATCAGAGAGTTAAATTTAGGAAAAGTGAGCATCTGAGAAACTAAATAGAGTGTTGGGGCATTTGGTGATCAACTTGAAGCCTTCTTTGAAAATTAAGACTTTTTAAGAATCGCAAGGATAACTTGGTCATCAATTGAAAAACATGTCTTAATTAGGTCAAACAGTGTCTACATGATCCTATCAAGAGGAAAAGGAAGAAAATTAGCTCCACGAAGTCATGAGTCCTTCAGCATGAGAAATGTACAACAAAGTGGAGTTGTATGCTGGGCAAGTGTAGAAAAAGAGGTGGCACACATGCTCGGGGCAAGTTAGTGTTTTAAAACATTTCATAAGTGATCTTGATCGTGCACTTTCGCACTGCATACTATGTACTAACATTTTCAAGAATTGATATGATGAAGGCATTTCGTTCTACTATCCAAACACTATGTCATCCTTTGTTTACCCTCATTTGGGCCTTAGTGTTATTTTCTTTCATACCCCTCTTTTGGAATCAAGATAAGAGTCAACAAAATTCAAAAAAATATGTCGAAAAAGAAAGAAAAGATAAGTGTCAAGAAAAATAAAATCAGAAAAGTCCCTAAGACAAAAGAGTCAACAAAAGAAAAAAATAGAATCAAGTGAAAGAACAAGCTGCCAGAACTACGCATGACTTGATTCTCCTCTCTCGGGGGTGAGATACGTAGGTTGCCCTACTAAGGGTCGGTCTAACCAAATAAACAATTTAGAGTCACCCAGTCAAAAGAAACTGGGGCATGAGTTAATCTCATTGTTTGAGTCTATTCCAAAAGTTATAAGTCCTAACCCACTTCAAGTGTCGTTTGGGCCTAATGCCATCCTTTCTTTCTAACCTTATCCAAAAACCAAGTTACAACCAAAGAAAGACCTTCAGATCAATGTTTGAGAATGTTAAGGTGGAGCATGCAAGGGATATAATGATGTATTTGGGAACTATTTGTCTTCCTCAGCATAGGGAATCAAGAGAGAAATAAAAATGAGAGAATCTTATTGGTGAAAACCCTTACAGACACCATAAGGCGATGGCAAGTTGAGAGAAATAAAAATGAGAGAGTTTTATTGGTGAAAACCCTTACGGGCACCATAAGGCGATGACAAGTTGAGAGAAATAAAAATGATAGAGTCTTATTGGTGAAAACCCTCACGGGCACCATAAGGCGATAGTGAGCCGATAGAAAATGAAAGAAGCTTGTTGGCGAAAACCCTTCAAGGTGCCACTAGCCGAATGAGGTCTTAAATACTATTGACCTAAGAAAGTAACTCAGTTTCAAGGCCATTAACTCAACAACAATGGGTAGAAAGTTTGGATGAAAAGATCAAGCTGCTTAATCCAAAATGTATGGCATAATCATTAGTGTTGACTGTCATTTTTAGATGAATTTTTCGTTTCTTTATTTTAAAAGGGGACATTCATTGTCTTTTCTTTCTTCTCTTTATTTTAATTTTATCTTTCTTAAGTTATTTATCAAAACAAAAATTGTCATTCTTCTTTTTGTTTTTTGTCTTTGAGTCAAGTCCGTGTCAAAACAAGTGAGAAAAGATTTCAAAACTGGATACCAGCTTCTTTAATTGCACAAAGCAAGACAAAAGCTAGCACATGAAAGAGACATGATTGTGAGCCCAAAAAAAAGGCATGTAGGAAGTTTTATCAACAGAGAAGTCGGGGAACTCATGGAAATACCAAGGTTTAAAGGGTTTATTTGAGAAACACGACAAAGCAGAAATACTGTATTTGTTTCAGAGTCACTCTTAATAAGCTGAGTTTGAGTCAATGATACAGCGAGTCAATGACATATGCTAATGGTTGGAAGCAAAGCTAAATGTGACGGGGGTAGGAGCAATTGCCTCAAAAGTCAAAGTCACAAACTAGCCACCATGTTTTTAAACTCACAAGTTTTCTATGTATGTAATAGGAATACATGTTGCATTCAGATCAAGGATTTCAGAGCCTAAACATCAAAGGCCATAATTTCTCACCTCAACAAACGCAAGAGGCAAGGTTGCTGCACAGGTTTGGTAATCAAAACCATGGTAAAACTCATAATTCAAGATCTCTGGGAGACGCACTTCCTTGTTTTGGTAATTCAAGCAGCTTTGGTAAGGAGATGCACTTTATTGTTTTGATAATTCAAACAACATTGATAAGGAAACACACTTCCTTGATTGGGTAATTCGAATTTTGCTTCTTAGGTAATGCACTTCCTAACTTAAGTCTTGATTCCTAGAAGACGTACCTTTTAGTCGAGTCATTCACCTTGACTCCTAGAAAACGTACCTTTTAGTCGAGTCATCCCTTTTGATTCCTATATGACGTACCTTTTAGTCGAGTCAACCCCTTTGATTCCTGTAAGACGTACCTTTTAGTCGAGTCATCCCCTTTGATTCCTATAAGACGTACCTTTTAGTCGAGTCATTCCTATTGATTCCTATAAGACGTACCTTTTAGTCAAGTCATCCCCTTTGATTCCTATAAGACGTACCTTTTAGTCGAGTCATTCCTATTGATTCCTATAAGACGTACCTTTTAGTCGATTCATTCCCTTTGATTCTTATAAGACGTACCTTTTAGTCGAGTCATCCCCTTTGAATCCAATAAGACGTACCTTTTAGTCGAGTCATTCCTTTGATTCCTATAAGACGTGCCTTTTAGTCGAGTCATTCCTTTGATTCCTATAAGACGTACCTTTTAGTCGAGTCATCCCCTTTGATTCCTATAAGACGTATCTTTTAGTCGAGTCATTCCAATGAACTCATAGAAAATACATTTCTTTGTTTGGGATAATTTTTTTTTTCAGTTTTGATGTGATTTCAAGAGCATGCCCAAAGCACAGGGCGAATAAATGGAAAACCAAGCAACAAGGTGAAGAAATTGAAAGTTAAACAGATTGAAAAATAGCAAGTCAGGAGCCCGCCACAGAACAGGGTGAAAAAAAAATTGAAAGCATAGAAACAAGTTGATGAAATAGCAAATCAGGAGCCCGCCTGCAGAACAGGGTGAAGAAATTGAAAGCATAGCAACAAGTTGATGAAATAGCAAGTCAGGAACCCACCTGGAGAACAGGGTGAAGAAATTGAAAGGCAAGCAACAAGTTAAAGAAATAGCAAGTCAGAAGCCCGCCTGAAGAATAGGGTGATGAAACTCAAGTCAAGAGTCCAAAAGAAGCTGTATAGATAGGATTTTTATAATTTCATTTATGTTTTAACTTGTAATTTTTATTTTTGATGTAATGACAGAGCCGCGGACCGGAACCTCGATGGAACCTCACTCGACTCTCCAACTCAGTATAGTTCACTTCTCGTCCAACCCTTTAAGATACTTGTGACTAAATTCCCTCGTAACTTGGGTGGGTAGGATTTCCTAAGTCGGGACTCGATTGTCCTTCTTCTTTCTGTTTTTTCCTTCGAATAATGGTCGGGATAAAATTTTATCTGGTTGTCTACTTCTTTGTCCGAAAACACTTCGTGTTTACATTCAAAGGGGGCATGATGTAGACACCTAATTTTGTTCCTCCCCAATATCAATTTTATTCATTTTTACCTCCCTTTATCATACACCCTTACCCATGTGATTATACCCCACAAAAATACAAAAAAAATAATAACAAACCCACTAACAAACTTAATCCTCATTATTCTTTTGGTAACAAAATTAACCACTCCTCCTATCAATTTTGGACAACACATCACCACCCCACACCCTACCCCACTACCCACCCACGTGACCCCTCACACTATAACCTTTCATATATGCATATCACATTCTTACGCACAAGGGAAGGATCTTTATCACCAGCAATACACTCTCCATTTTTCAGATTTCACTGAAAACTGGCCATCACTAACTGATCAATACCCACTACAATTTATACACACATTAACACACCCACTTCATCATCAACACCACTAAAAAAATCTATGGAATAGATATTCACATTCATCATTAACACCACACGGCACATCACAAAACCAATCTGTCCACCATTAGCGCACACAACTCACATCACTCTCACGCTCTACACGAAACCACACACATACCCACACAGAGATTGAAGTGGAAGAGAAAGACCTCACGCCATTTTTTGAACACTCCATTTTTGGGTTCTTTTTTTATCTGAGAAAATTCCACGATACACACAGAGACACCATCGTCTTCTGAACAATTCACGCACAGAATCGAGGAGAGAGGGAACCAAGAGAGAAAATGGGTAGACGGAGTTAAGGGAGAAAGGTCAGCTCTATGTTCGGGTTACTGTTCCGGCGACGGTTTCATCGGAAATGTGTTGGAACCTACCAAATCTGATCGAAATTACAAAAAAGGGGCTACTGGTTGACATTTGAAATTCTAATCCACTAATACCCCAAGATCGGTGTCAGATCAGTCCGTTAATCACCCTTTTTCTGACGAATATTGGCAGAAAAGAACATTTTTCTCGGTTGTCTATTGTTCTGTTTTAGCAAACTATTGTTGAACAGGCAAAATTCCTAAGACCAGTCTCTTTTCCTTTCTCGGGTATTCGCTGGGACTGTCTCGGGGTTGTTCGGTCTTCTTTTCAAGTTTTGATCGAGTTGGAGTTGGTTCGATTTGAAGTTTCGAATCAAGATTTTGGATGGGGATTCTACCGAATTTAATCGAATAATACATCTAGTTTGAAAGCGACATTTTGAGGTCCAAATCTACTCCTTCCTTATTTTTATTTCATTGTTTATCATATTCGATGTGTTGGGTTGAATACCGTGTGTCGTTTTATCTTGGTTGGTGAATATTTGCTTGTTTTGATTCGTTGTGGGTCCTCTCGATCATGAATTGTGTGATGAAATAATATCTCATTCGAGAAGCGGAACCAGTTATGTGGGATTGAGGATTGAATAATTGATAAAAGTGAATACGTATTTGTTTTGATTCATTATTAGCACTTTAATTTGGAATAATCATGAATTTTGTTGAAACAGATAGGCAAACGTAGGTCGGGTAGGCGAATGTAGGGATTGTGGATTGATGGAATATTTGAGTTGTGTGATTGAATGGTTTTTTTTTAGTTATATTGTGTTAGGATCCTTTGTATCATTTGGCCGGGGAATGCCCCGAAGTACTTGTACTGATTTATCCGGGGAATGCCCCGAGGTATTTTGTACTTGAAAAATGTTCGTGGTGAAGGCCCGAGGCATCGGGTAAAGCACGGGAGCATAGTTAGAATTAGTATAGGTTAGATAGGATTTATTTTCGCATTTTTATATTTGGACTGTATAAATTGAACTGGACACTGTACTTTTGATTCGTTTTTGTTTTGTTTGTCTGTTTGATTATTTTACGTGTTTTGTGTGGTTTGTACATTCGTAGTGTCAAAATTAGCCGATACGCTCCACCAAGCGACCGTGGTCGAACCACGGGATCGAGGGATGCCTAACACCTTCCCCTCGGTCAATAGAATTTCTTAGCCGAAATCTCTGTTCGCAAACCAGTTTCAAAGAGTCAAATGATTTTGAAAAAGGATTTTAAAAGGTGACTTGGCACACCGAGTTTATGTCAAGTGGCGACTCTGAATAAAAATGTAAATAATCCCTTTTCGAAACAAATTTTCAATCTTTTGTCACTTTAATAATAAAACCCTTTCGAAGCCATAAAATCTAATCTTTCGGAGTTAAAAAAGGGGTGTGACACACCGCACTGCTCCACGTTTTAATTTTTATTTTTTTTTTTGAAAAATTTATAACTTCATTGGAAACCATAATATTTTCAAATCTGCAATTAGGAAGTAGTAACAACCAATTTCTATTATATCACTTTTCACTAAGAAATTGTTAGAGAAGTATCAGGTGTACAAGCAAATATCAGATTTTTATTTATAAGGTGAATCAAGAAATTAAAATTAGAGATCATTTAGTTTATTATCTGATTATTTAAGTCTTTGCTATAGATAAATTAATTAAATAAGCTATGCATGGCAAAGTGATTTAATAAGGAAAAATCAATAAACTTTAGTTTGATATTTTGTGTTATAAAATTGTTTTACCGATTTCAAAAGAAAAGTTATGAATTTATTTATTTGTAGTGTTATATATATCGTTTTAATTATGATAAAATTTTAAGTAGGAAGAATACATATAATTTTAGGTAGATTCACGAGAATAATACTAAATTTTAGTTTTTTTTTGTTTAAACCCGCAACCCGCCCTGCCCCGCATCATTTAAAAAAAACCTTACTCCAACCTACCCCGCACCCACATAGTCTAAAATCCATACCGCCCCGCATAGCCTAAACCTGCACCACCCCATTGCCATCCCTAGGGCCTAATATCAGTTAAATAAAGAATATAGATAAGTCTGACTTGATATGCATGTTAAAGAAATGAATCTTGGACTAACTGAACCCAAAAACTAGATCACAAAGGAGGATTATCCAAGACCATATAAGGAGACCGAACAAATCGATTAGTCATGGATTATTGAATTTTTTTTAATCAACTATGAGCTACTTAATGACAAACTTTGTAGTTAAATCCTATTTTTCTTAGTGATGATACACTCCTAAACCTTTTGTTTTGCAACTTGCCCCATTTAGTTAGTTGATAAGTTTTCCTAATGCTTTCTTTTTAAGGGATAAACTTATTCAATTAAGGAAATTAATTAAGTAATTATTAAAAAGAAGCAGGTTTTTTGTCCTTGGCTCCATCATAGAGCTAGGTTTCAACTTGTACAATTTACCTTTGAAAGTGTGTTAAAGCCAAAAGGCTTATGAACTTCTGCATCACTAAAGTAACAATTTTATCTTTATTTAATCAATCTTGATAAGTAAAACATGCAAATGCTTTATGTCAGCAGCTACCATATTCCACAAAAAATGCAATTTTATCTTAGTTTTATGTAACTTGTGACTTGTCCTATATCAATTTTCAAAAAATAAAAAAAGAGGGGCGGGTGGCGGAATTGGTTAAATATGTGATCTCTCAAATGATTAGTCTCAGATTAGAAATCCTCCCCACATATTTTCTCGATCGAGCTCGTCGTATGAGGTTTCCTATATAATTTGCAGACTACTAGATTGAAGCAAATTTTACCTTATGTATATCAATTGCAGATTCCCTTCTCAAGAAAATGAAAAAAAAAAAAAAAAGTTGAGTTGAAGGCAACTAGCTTATAATTGGAAAAAAGGTACTTTTAATTAACTAATGCTTAAGAACCTATAATATAATTGAAGAGTAAATTAAGAACTTCTAGTGATGTAAAATATTAATTAGAACCAACTTGCTTTTGGTTAATAGGATTTTGAGAGTATGCTGATCTTTTTATAAGAGGTTTTAATATTTGACGAAGTGATTAAAAAAATATAAATCACTATAATGATAAGTGGATTCATTTTTTTTTGTTAAAAAAAATATATTCAGTTTATCATTTCTTCCATTCAAATTGTAAAAGTTTTTCATCACTTGCTCCTCTTTAAGAGTAGTGGAAATATTTTGTTGCAACAATTCGAACGCTGGTTAGACTATTCACATTTTTGAATTTAATAATGGCACAACTTGATAAATAAAATCATGATACTTGTTTGATCAAAACAGACGACACGTGTCACGAACTCGAATCGTAACAATTACGATACTTCCCTATATTATATGTTGTTCAATAGGTAAGGATTTAGTGTCTTACTATATAATTGAGCACATCTATTAGTATATATACCTAGATCATTAATCAATTTTGGTACAATTTTTCTTCTTATTTTCTTTCCTTTTCATTACTTCTGAATAAATTGTCAAAATTGTGAAGGAAGTGGTGAGTGGAGAGCAAGTGGTGGGTACCCATATTTGTTGCGGTGGTAATACTTAATCACGCTCGATATTTACATCAAATCAATAAAAATATAATATGTGTTTGTATATAATTTCCTACCACTTATCGTAATTAATTAACATGCATTTCACCTCATTGTAATCACTTAATTATAATAAATTTATACGATTCAGCATAAACACCTGGTGACAATAAGTAATTACCCTAATGTATGCAAATTCTTTTAAAAAGACAATAAATCCATGTATCTCATATATGAATTCATGTATAATATGTGTATAATTATATAAAATTAGTGTATATCGCCTCCAAAGTGGAATATAATTTACATTTTGTGAAACATGTGGTAATTTCTATTATTTGGCTGTAGAATACGATACATTTGAGAACTAGCTAGCACTAGGAAGCTTATTAGAGTTAATGGAAGGTGTTTTCTATACACTTAACCTATGTTGCTCGGACTTTTCAAAAATGCCTCGGAATGCATGTCCGATCCTCCAAAAACACGGCTGTGGTAACATTTTTGGAGAGTCGGAGCAATGTAGAATTATCAAGTTTAAGACAAGATGAAGTTACCTTCTTGCTCATCAGACTCTTTCAACATCAACACGACCTCGCGCATTGAAGGGCGTTCAGCCGGGGACATACAAGTGCATACTAAGGCAATTTTCATCACTGTAAGCATGTGACTAACAGTAGTTTCATCTGTCAAATCCAATCGGATATCGAGTACCCCTGGTGTCAATGAATTGTCGCGAATATAATGCCTAACACGCGTGACAAGATCACCTCCTTGATCGAGTGGTTGTACTGGTGTTCTTCCGGTTAACAACTCCAATAGGACTACTCCGTAACTATAGATATCACATTTTTCTGTTACCTTCATGGTGTAAGCATATTCTGCAGTAGAAAAAGCAGAACGATTAAACAAAGGTTCAGTAGCAGAAGGAAGAGGTATACGCGTTTCCTTACTCTCTTCAAATAGTTCATCAAATAAATATATCGGTATCATAGTATGAAAACGTTCACCAAGGTAACACTAGTACTAGCTATTTGCTGCAATGAAATTAACAAATCCTAGTCAGCTCGTGGGAGGAACTCTACGGCCTTATGAGGACTATCTAGGCAGCGATATGATTCATGACATGAATTTAGACAATGACCGGGCTATATACTATATACAAGTTCTCATGAAAAGAATGAAATGTACTTACCAGGGGCAATGTAGCCATAAGATCCAGCAATTGCAGACATCGACTTTGTCTGAGGCATGTCAACAACTTTAGCGAGACCAAAATCACCAACATGAGCTTCCAACTTCTCATCGAGCAAAATATTATTGGACTTGATATCGCGGTGGATGATCTGTGGTTTGCAATCGTGATGTAAGTAAGCAAGACCTTCAGCTGCCCCAAGAGCTATCTTAAAGAGTTGAGGCCAGTCTAAGCTACATGATGCTCCGTGAAGCAATTCACCCAAGCTACCTTTGTCCATGTACTCGTAAAGAAGAAGATTAGAACCCTGATGATAGCAAAAGCCGTATAGTTTAACAATGTTACGATGCCTGATCTTTCCGAGAGTTGAAATCTCTGCTCGGAAACTCTTCTCTATGTTATTACCCTCTCTGTTAGAAGCCAGCTTCTTAACAGCGATCTTTTTCCCAGATCGCATGACTGCTTTGTAAACCGTCCCAACACCTCCTCTTCCGACAACACAACTGTCATGAAAGTTGTTTGTAGCCTCAACCAAGTCGTGGAAAGTGAACTCTACTTCAGGAGGGAAATATATGTCCGTAGCTGGAAATGACGCGTCCTTGTCTTTTACGGATACAACTGTCTGAACTGGATGACACATCATCAAATACAAAACTACCATAACCAAAACAAGAAAAACACCAACCACAACAGCGGCAACAACAGTAACAATCTTCCCTCTCGAAGCACCTGCACTTTTGACTAGAGGATCGGAATTGAATGGAGGAGATTCGTCACATCCACCTAAAAGACCACCGCAAAGGCCTTTGTTTCCAATAAAGCTACTGACATCCATATTCTGAAACAGCTGTATATTTGGCAGTGGTCCAGTGAGGTTATTGTATGAAAAGTTACAGCTCATTAGACTCGTTAAGTGTCCGAATGTGATTGGTATTTCACCAGTCAGATGATTATTGTTGAGATAGAGACTCTCGAGTAGGATAAGATTGCCAAGCTCAGGTGGTATTGTACCAGAGAGATTGTTGTTACTAAGATTCATCGCAATCTGTAGACCAGTAAGATTACCCAATTCTGATGGTATTTCACCCGAATATGAATTTCCACCCATCTGCAACTCTGTCAAACGAGAAAGCCTCCCCAATGCTGCTGGCATCCTTCCAGAAAACTTGTTATCCGAGACCAAAAGACGTTCAAGCTGCGCTAGTTTTCCAATTTCATCAGGTATAACACCAATAAAACCGTTCCTGCTGAGATCAAGACGTTGCAGCGCCTTGCATTTCAGAATGCTCGGTGGTACTTGACCAGTCAGAAAATTAGACGATACATTAAAAGTCACAAGTGATTCGAGATTCCCTATCTCCTGTGGCAACTCGTGCGTGAAATAATTTCCTGAGAGATCAAGTCTTTGCAACATTCGACAGTTTCCAATCTCAGGAGGTATTAAACCGTGGAACAAGTTCTGTCCTAATTCAAGAGCAGATAGATTACTCAATTTGCACAAGTCAGAAGGAAAATTCCCTTGTAGCCAGTTACCATCAAGACGAAGTTGTACCAATGAGTCACACTTAATAACACCAGTTGGAATGTCCCCATGCAAGTTATTTGAACCAAGATTTAGCCAAAACAAACTGGAATTCCTACAAATATATGGAGGAATTCTTCCTGTGAGATAGTTGCTTGATAAATCAACCACCCAAAGTCGGCTATAGTTCCCGAGACCTTTGGGAATACTTCCACTTAGAAAGTTCTGAAAGAGCTGTAACTGAACCAATCCAGTGAGATTCTGAAAGGCAAATGGAATAGAGCCGAATAAGTAGTTAATCGACAGATCAAGACGTTCCAAGTTACTTAAACGGGTGAGTTCCTGAGGTATGACACCTTTGAGCTGGTTCTGAAAAAGATACAACAGTTTCAGGTTCTTTAATTGACTGAACTCAGTTGGTATTTCTCCTGTCAAATGGTTCTCCGAGAAGTCAATTTCTATCGCTGAAGAAAGATTCGCAATGACCTTTGGAATTGTACCGTTGAATCCATTCCGGTATAGGTATAACCTCTTGAGAAATATTAGCTCACCTATTTCTGCAGGAATTTCTCCAACCAGGTGGTTCTGGTATAAAGCAAACAGTTCAAGTTTTGTACAATTTCCAAGTTCCTTCGGAATATAGCCCGAGAGTTGATTGTCCCAAAGTACAAGTTGTTCCAATCTACCAAGCGTACCGACCTCTTTGGGTATATTTCCTCCTAGATTGTTTTGTGCAAGACCAAGAACTTGTAAGCTCTCGCAATCACCAATCTCCGCTGGTAGACTTCCAGAAAGTGAATTCTGTCCCACTCGAAATGTTATCAATTGTTTTAGCTTCCCGAGTGATCGAGGGAGTGGACCAGTGAGGTTATTGGTGTATGCAACAAAAGAAACTAAAGACGAGAGCCTCCCAAACTCCTCTGAAATAGAACCAGATATCATATTGTTGAACAAATTCAAGTCTTCCAAATGAGAAAGGTTGTACAACTCATCAGGGAACCGCCCGAAAAATTCATTATCATGGAGCTGAAGACTCTGCAATTTCGAGCAATTTCCTATCTCTTTCGGAACATTCCCTGTGAATCTGTTGTGAGACAAGTCAAGAACGGTTAAACATACGAGACCACCAATGCTAGAACTCAACGTGCCTGAAAGATTCATAAACCCCAGATCAAGAGTTTGCACTACTGGATCATAACCAGAAGTGCAATTTACGCCTTTCCAGCTACACGGTGTCTCATCGTCAGGATTCCAATTTTCAAGATTGTTAAACTCATCCTTTAAGTTCTTTTTCAACTCAAGTAGGTACATTCCTTCAGCATTCAATCCTTCAGCAGGACAAACCATCGTCAGCGAAGCCAACAAGAAAACTATCCAAAACAGAATTAGACCATTTCTTGAGCCATATACCCCAGACATCACAACAACTCTCATTAACTCAAAGTTGCAGCTTGACCTGTTATCCAACCTATAATAATAGAGATTGAATTTTCTTAAGAAAAGAACCCAATAATTCAATCATCAAAGTCAAAGCAGATGAATCATCTATTTAGAAAGCAAATAGCTATAGCATATAATCAGTGGGTTCAACTGTTCGGACTGGAGTACAAATATATATATATTAAAGGCATAAAACATAAACAGACACTCAAACTTGACCTCGGCTGTCAAGTAAGTACTCCAACTTGGTCTAAACTGACAACTAAACACTCCAACTTGAGACACACTGTTTGCTGAAATTTTGGGGGTGTCTAGATGATCAGTTTGTAAGCCGGAGTATTCAACCGACACACAGTGAAGACGATTTGAGGCGATTAGATGAGCATACTCAAATGTTTTAGCGCGTGTTTATGTATTATGCCAAATAAATATCCAGAAGATTGACAAATCAACCATTTCAAAGAACTCCAAAATTCAGAATTTTCAAGAAACTCCACCAAATAATGTATATCCAATATGCTAGATTAACAAGTCAACTATACAAAGCAAATCCATGAAAGATCAAAGCTTTAGCATACCTCTAGGATTTTGTGGCATCACTTCTTCAAAATGCTGGAGACCCCACAGCCCCAGAAAAGCAAAGACAACCAAGAACTGTCAAATGATTCCTTTTGTTGATGACACAGTAAAAAACATAGAATCATGAAATGGGAAAAAGACAAATGAAAAATTCTATATATAAAAGGTTTTTTCAAGAATCGTGGTGATCTTCCCATCTATATACACAATTCGTGAAAAAGGAAAAAAAGATTCAAACTTTATTTATCTAACAAGGAAAAAGAAACATGGGAAATCAAATGTAATGTTTCTAAATGAAGATTTTGCTACCCTTTTCTTTACAACATCAACAACATACCCAGTGTAATCCCACAAGTGGGGTTTGAAGAGGGTAGAGCGTACACAAACAACCTTAATCCTACCTCGTCGAGATAGAGAGGCTATTGATGAAAAATTCTATACACAAAACTAAAAGCTCCTTCCTTTTTCCAAAATCGTGGTGATCTTTTCATCTATATGCACACTTTTTGAAAAGGGAGTAATGGTAAAAAGATTCTAACTTTATGTATATAACAAGCAAAAATGAAACATGGGAAATCAAATGTAATGTTTTTCAGTGAAGATTTTGATACTTTTTTTAACCCCTTCCCTAGGAGCTCCCGCCTTTTTTCTCCCTCGATGACTCGAATTTATAACCTAAAGGTCGAAAGTGGAGTACGCTTACCATCCGAACAACCCCTCTTATCGAAGATTTTGATACACCTTTTGCATCACACAGTTTGCTTCTTTTACTATAATATTTGGTTGACTGTCACTTTCTTTCTTCTCTAACTAAAATGTTTGTTGCTTTTGAGTACTTCAAAGGGTCACTAACTGTCAACTATTCTTGGCATTTTACATACACTTTTTCCAGAAAAATATTCAAATGGACTTTTGAGATTGGGACGGTTGTTTGTTTTCTTTTTCTTAGTTCTTTCTTTTGTACAAAATTGGACATCAGGACTTTAGAGGAAGTGAAATCAGATGTGATGCTAGCAATGGTGTCATCTTCTAAGTTGACGTGTTTAATTGATACTTGTGGCCCGAATTTTGTAGATTTTCGTGGTGCGATCCATGCTTGTGATTTTCCACGAGATCTGTGGTGGTAGCTTAGGTATCGGGCCGATAGGCTCGATCTCGGAGCCCACCATTGATCTCGATAGGGGTGTGGGCCCGAAGCCCTTGCGGTATGAACCTTTATGTTTTTGGGCCTAGCACCTATTTGTACGCACGTACTCCCTCTATTTCGTTTTAGTTGACCCTCTTTCTAAAAATATTTGTTTCAGTTTAGTTGTTCCTTTTGATGAATTCTTCCAATACTAGCCTCACCATTAAATGACTAAACAAAGTATATTTACTCAAATTTATATTTTTAAAGCATAATTAATAAGGCTAATTTGGTAAAATAAATCCCTAATAAATATTTTCTTAAAGAGAGTGTCAAGTCAAAAAGGGCCAACTATTTTGAAACGAAGGGAGTATTATATAAGTGTTATTTAGTGAGTTGTTTCGGATTATTCAGAAATTACGTCTCTCTACATTGTACTCCTCTTCTTTCATAGTGAAATTCCTCTGCCTTTACCCGTGTTTTTTTCGCAAGAATTTTCACGTAAATTTATGTGTTCTTGTTTTCTTTCTGCTTGTGGTTTGTTTTATTTCTGCCCAATTCATAACAGATACAATGAAAACAATACAACAACAACGACAACATACCCAGTGAAATCCCACAAATGAGGTCTAGGAAGGATAGGGCGTGCAAACATTACCACTACTTCATGGAGGTAGAAAGGTTGTTTTCGAAAGACCTTTGGTTCAAGTGCGACAAATCTAGGTACAAAGAAGAAGAAAGAAATCGTGGAGAAAATAATGCAAAATCTACAAGAATGAAATAAAAAGAACAGTATAATAGTGCGATATTCGAAACGTAATAAATAACAAACTACGATAGATATCACAAACAAGGATTACAATGCTACAACGATATTTAGATATGCATTTTCAAAAATGAAGTGTTTTAACGGCCAGTTCAAGTCAAGTTAACGTGTTTATATTTGTATTATTTCTATTTTTTTTATTCGAGATTTATTAAAAACAATCTTTCTATGCACATAAAATAGGAGTAAGGCTACATAAATAAAAGATATGTAACGTGATGACCATTCTTCCTTCATAATTCATAAATAAGAAATTTAATCATCATGATCATAAGGTGAAGTTTACCTACTCTATTTTTGCATTTAAAAAAAAATATATATTTGAGGATTAATAGAATATACATAGCTCTATAATCGATATATAAATTATGAAACCGTCCCTCTAATCTTCTCCCTAAATATATTTTTTTTTAATTTGTAGGCAATCGATAAGATTTGAACTCGTAACATATATCTAAAATATATTTAACACATTTTATATATAATAAATTCTTATAATTCAATTTTTTTACAAAGTAAAAAAATTTTAATTCACTGAGCTGTCTTCTTGTTTTTCATATGTTTTTTACACATAATACATTCTGCATCATTAATATAGATCAAAAACATTGGGACCAACGCCATTTTCATTTTCAGTGCAAGAATATTTTGAAGATTAAACAAAAAGCAATCATTTGCATAATTTAATGTAACAATATCTTTGAATATCTTCTATTATATTGTGTGTAATCAATTGTATCCCATTAATTTATGCAAAAAAAAAAAAAAAATCAGTTTATTTATTCAAAGTCAATGTTAAAGCTCCATTTTGTTCTTAGATAAATGAAATAGTAATAATTTGGTCAACATAAAGCACATATTTATTTATTTATTTATTTTATCTTTTGAATCATTAATGATATAATAATAAAATATACATAAACTATTCCGACTATTTCATCATTATCGCGGAGAGTACTAAATTTATTATTGCTATACATTTTTTCTGCCTCAAATTATATATCGTGCTTTCTAAAAATAGCCATTATAAATTACTCTATTTGTCTTTTTAGAAATTCAAAATAAAATTAATTTATTTTTCATTTATTTTTAGTGATAATTGTTAATTACAAACACAATATTATGACACATAAATAGAATAAATACTCAATAAAATGAGATATCTTGAAACATAAATAAAAATAAAATAATCAAATATCCCTCCTAATTAGTAATACTTTTCCCCCTCCCTCCCCTCACCCACCGCACACACCACAAGATACATCTCGCGCCTATGAACTGCTATAATTATCCAAAAGGACATTCAAAACTAGAAGGATAAACTAACTCACTTAATGAATCGTCGAGCTACAAATCCTAAGACTTACAAGGTGGATTCTCTAAAAATCCAATTTCGTGGGTGGTTAAGAGGGCCCACTTAAAGACTTGGGATATCAGCAAAAAAATGTGAAGGTTGCAACAAGCCTTCCAGCCATAGAGAATTAATTAATTTAGTTCTGATTTGAATTGGCTTAAAGGGCGTACAGTGAAAATTCTACAAATATTTTGAAACAGGGAAAATACTTTGTGATATTTTTTTATTACGTATTTTTTTTTTTACTTATTTTTGGTTCAAGATAATGTGGTCCATGAAGCACCAAAACCTAGGTGGATTATTAATTTTCCCATGCCTGCATATGGATCTCAAAGTCATGGGTAATGATCCCATTTAATTCTCCTGTATAGAACATGCCACTATATCACAAATTTGATAGAAATTCATGTATATTCTTGACTTATTTTTGTTCTATAAGAAAATTATTCTTCTAAGAATATATTATTTCACAATTTTTATATGACTTATGTCACACACACACTGGTTTTCACCGCATCCGACCCCGCTAGGGAGTTGGTTTTGGAGAAAATGGGTTTTTCCAATTAAAATGACGTTTTGAAAAGGGATTACTTTACTTACAGAGTCGTCACTTGGAATTGAGTTTGGGTGTTCCAAGCCACCTTATTGAATCCCTATTCAAAAGGAAATGACTCTTCAATTTTTGTTTTTCGTCTGCGAACTAGAAATCCGGATAAGGAATTCTGTTGACCGAGGGGAAGGTGTTAGGCACCCCTCGAGTCCCGTGGTTTTAGCATGGTCGCTTTAATGACTTACGTCCGGCTTAAATTAATTAATTTTTTTTTTTAGGAACTATAATGTTTGTTAACCTAAAAATTGTT
>NC_061122.1:228471527-228488874 GCF_002878395.1 Capsicum annuum | reverse complement strand
ACTTGAAGATTCTTGTAAATTAAAATACATCATGTAGGATTTTGGTTGCAACTAAGATTCGACTTTTTTTCATGTTAGTTACTACTATTTCAATTTTATGAGTATTTTATTATCAGTTAAACCAAAAATCGAACCGTTAAGGACTAAAAAATGATAACAAATATCTTATTGGTTTAGCATATTTATAAATCGAAAACCGATAATATATAAAATCGAATCGAACCGACTGATGCACACCCTAGTATCTAGAATAAGAGTTTGAATAGAAAATATGAGTTTAAACAAAGGCCTCTCGATCGTTGGTATAGGATCTGATCCAATAATAGCAGCTGATGCGCCCCATCACTGAAGAAAGCTCACCCGACCAAAACATCTAATTCGGTGTCACTTGGGCCTTGAAAGCCCATCAAATTTATTAACTCGGACCAAACAACAAGGACACGAGCTTCCTTGTTATTTTCAGCCAGTCCTTAGCTAATCGAAGAGCAGTTCCACCACCAGAACAACCTTGTTGGTACATCATAAATCGCTTAACCGATGGACTAAGCCCAAGAAACTCAGTGAGCCGATAGTCGGCTCCCGGCATGTCTACACCACTACTGGTGCAAAAGACCAAATGGGTAATCTTGGATTTGGGCTGGCCCCATTCATTGATGGCCTTTTGGGCTGCCTCCTTGCCAAGATTTTGCACTTCAACAACTGCTATTTCTTGCCTAACATCAAAGGAAGATGCTTTGTATTCACAAATATTAAGATTCTTTTTCAGGATTTTCTCTGTTAAGTATGAGTATCTCTTATTAATCATTGTTTTAGCACCTACAACATATGATCACAATTGTAAACCAACATTAACTAAAGTATCATTCGAGTTTCAATACGAAGAAGTTAAAAGAATTCAACATTTTATAATCTATATAACATTATAATTAATCTCGAAATGGCAGATCAACAATTAATCAAAGCAAAAAATCAGGATCTTCAACCCATGTTATGTATATGCATTGAAGTTCTAGTAAAAGTAAAACTGAGCTCTAATATTTTCTCAACTTAGGTTTCAAAAATCCGTTTTTTTTTTTTCAAATTAAATGAAAATAATAATATTGATATTAAATAACTGCATGATTAGTTATTTTAAAATAATTTGCATATAGTACCTTATATTTTATAAATTAAAGAAAAGGAAACGAAATAATCTTTATAGGAAATCACTTTGAATTATCGAAATTATGCAAAATGAAGATAACCAAATTGAAAGGATTGGCCGTTCCGACGGCCAATACAGTGGCGGGCCAGGCCCCTCGGCCCATTGTGCTCTATGAAACTCCTCGATTGTGGCTATTTTTGTCGATGGCGTTGCGGAGGTGAAGGACGTTGGTTTAAATAAATTGGAAAACAAGCATATGACCATCCTTATAAGAAATATTTGCTTTTTCACTAAGAAATTGTACTAGTATTAATTTGTTCTTTTCAAATTCAAATTGTGCTAATGTTAATTACTACTATACACTAATTTTTATTTCTCGAAATTAGCTTGTTCCAGGAGTAGTAAATTTCTAGATACTACAAATTGCTAGGATTCATAGATTTGAAAAATACTAGTACATGTATTTTCTATCTAATGGTTGAACAAGATTAACATATAATGTGATGTTAATTAGCTGTAATACCAATAGATGGATGACTATTACATTTTAAATTTTATAGATTGCGTTGAAATTAAATAATCATGTATTTTAAGAAAGCTAACAACGTATATCAAAAAATGATTTTGATCGATCAATTTACTAAAAGAAAATATCGACATAAAATATAATTTTCCTCCTTTAAAGAAGACTCTCGTCTTTAATCATAAAATACTACTTCCTCCTCCGTTTCGAATTAGTTGTCCCTATTTCTAAAAAAAAAATTTGTTTCAATTTACTTATCCAACTTATCACATCAAGACTATTTTACACTAATTCTTCTCATTCTATTCTTAATGGGTATTAAATAATCTAAACTTTTCAGAAGTTTTGAAAATAACATTTTTATATTATCAACACAAACTTTATGACTTGACTTTTTTTCCTTCAAGGTGTACTACTAGTATTATTCCGATAAGATGGCACGACACCACTTTTTAATAGTCATATATTACTATTCCTATAAGATACTACTTCATATAATATTTCAAAGATACAAATACTATTTCTTCCTACTATTCTTATAAGATACAAATACTATTTCTTCTTACTTTTCACTTGCTCCATATAATATTTCAAAAAATATGGAGATTGATATGCAAAACACATCTATTGTTAAGGAATCATTTACGAAAGTTGAAGATTCGACGAAGATTATAGTTGATGATTCAATAAAAAAGATTGAGAATTTTGATTTGAACGTCAAAGATTGTGGGTTCGACTTAAACAAATTTAACGATTTATTGATTTTTAATTCATGCATGCATATTCTATAATTTTCCATGCTTCATTAATTATTGAGTCTTACAATGTTATGAAGGATAGAAAGGTAAAATGTACTCCTAATCATTGAATTTTTTAATGGGTGTGTCATGATTGAAAGGGCCTACTAATTCAAAACGGAGGGAGTATATTGTATATATACGAGTCGCTATACTATGAGGAATAATTTTCCTATATTATGAGATAAAATTTAGTTAAGTGTTTTTAATTTCTTAATAATATTTTTAATTTGAGCACAACTTTAAAAAAATTATTTATTTTTTAAAAAATAAGATGTATTTTTGCAGGGGATAGAATTCCCTCCAGTGAAGTTTGTTCCAGTATCCTTCAATGTAATGATTAATTTGTAAGTAGCACACATGTCAATAAACCAACCCTTTATTGAAGAATACTGGAGGGAATTCTATCCCTTTATAAATTACTTTTAATAAATACCTTATAAAAAATAAAATAAAAGAATATTAATTATATTTATTTAATTATGTAAAATATTAAGCACTTACTTTAAAATTTTAAAAAAAAAAAAAGTAAAAATTATCACTTATTTTGAAATGAGAAAAGTACTCTCTCTAAATTATGTTGTTCTGTCAATGAAACCTAATTGATATTTCTTCATTCTATTTTAGTTGTCTATTTTTTATTTTATACGAATATTAAAAACTTATAAATAAAAAAATAATTTTATTATTAATATATAATTTATTTTTTCTTAAAAGCTTACAAATAAATATTCATAATTAAAAAAATAATATAAAATAAATCTAATAATTCTTTTATCAAATAAAATAAATAATTAATATTATATAATTATTTTTTAATAAGATGAACAACTAAAAATGAGCGAGAACTCAGAAGGAGTTAGTAGAAAGAGGAGCAATTCCCAATAAAAAAGTTCAAAAAAAAGTGTAGATTCTCATTATTTTCAAAATATAAATTCATACTCACTCCGTTTTATTTTATATAAGATTGATTGATTTGCATGATATTTTTAAAAAATGAAGATTTTTAAATATAATGATATAAAATAATTTCTAAATATTTATATGGTTATAAGTCATTTTATTAAGATAAAAAGAAGATTGATTTTAAAATTAAATTATTTCTTCTAATTCAAAGTATCTAAAGTTGCTATGATACATTTAGGGGAATGCTATTACCTTCTTAAATTCATTTTTATGGGTCTTCGGATGGCTGCTAAAACTAAATACTCCAATCTAATAGTCGAAACTGACTCACTACAGCTCTTCAACAACAACAACAATATATTCAGTGTATTCCCACCTAGGTATGTTGTTGTTATTGATTATATTCATGTCAAAAAAAAAAAATTCTCAATGACATGTGTGATTCTATCCTCATATTTTATAGTACTTTTTTTTTCAATTGATTTGTTGTTACAAGTTTTTATTATTTTTATTGACATGAATATAATATTATAATAATTTAATACTCTTTTTTCTTCCTAGCATTGCAGGTTTGAGAAATCTAAAGAAAGATGATTATGAGGATTAATGTAATGTATTTTTGCACAAAGGTTCCCCTAACGTTTTGAAAAGTAAGTGTGCAATTTTCATCAAAATTTTGATTTATCTTTTTTATATATTTGAATTCAATATCATTCCTATGTGTACTAAAGTTCTGAACTTTTAGTAGTAATAAAATTTCGTGTTCACCAAAAAAAAAAAAAAAAAAAAAAAAAAAAAAATTATTGTTTAAAAAAAAAAAAAAAAAAAAAAAAAAAAAAGCAATTAGTGTGTACATAAAATCATGTTCGAACTTGAGGGTTGATGTTGAAGACAAGGCAGAGCTGTGTTGTTTCAAAGATAATACAAAACTAGAGAATATTTTATGAGCATCATTAATGATGCAATTGTTTGATTTTTTTATCTGGTTGTTTTTTATGCATATTTGTTATTTAAACAAACAGGCTATATATCTGGTACCTTTATAATAAGTGTAAGCTCTTAAATTGGATGCATGATCTCGGTCTAGTAATTCTATATATATTCCGCATGAATTCTTGTCAGGTTCATATAATGTTAATAAATCTCATACTATAAAGCATAAAATGAATTTAAATTTGGATATCTAGAATTTAATTTTTTTTATTCGCTAAACCACTTTACTTACTAGAGTGTAATAATATCGAAGATGCAAGTACGACTTTGAAAATTTTAATTGCACATTAAAAGAACATTATTTGAGAAAAAAAATTAATAAAATTTATAATTAACAAAATTAATTTTGTACCAAGAATACTAAACGGGCGAGGGAGTACAAAACTTATCCATTATATTTTGGCAGCACTATTCCAAATATCTGGACAAAAATGAGCCAACAATGCTCCTATTTGACAAGCCAAACAAAATGCATATATAAAGAGTGACCATGTAAACAAAATGTATACATATTTCATTCTATTCTACTACTACAATATCGAAAAACCTAGCAAGTAAAAATTATATTGAATCACTACTTTTTTTTTTTTTGGGCAAAAATGGTCACCATCAACGGGATACCGGCTCAACGGGCCGTGGGCCCCGCCACCATCTTGTCCATCGGAACAGCCAATCCTCCAAATTGTTTCGATCAAAGTACCTATGCTGACTATTTTTTTCGTGTTACTAATAGTGAACATAAAGCGGAGCTTAAGGAGAAGTTTAAGCGCATGTGTAAGATATGTGTACACTTACTGTTGTGTTATATATATATATATATATATGTATGTATGTATGTCAGGGGCGGTTCTACCTTATAAGAAAATAGGCAGTCGTTTTAGGCCCCCAAATTTGAGGGTCTTATTTTTTTAATAATATAAATAATTTTTTTTAAAAAAATTGAATATTAATTATAAAAAAAATAAACTTTTTATATATAAAAAAAAAGGAATTGTTAGAAGAATATATCTAGTGTACTATGTCTTAAAAAAGATTATATGCATTGATTATATTATTACTTAAAAAAGAATAATTAGAAAAAATCGATTTTATAATTTTGAAAATAGAGTTCATTAAAAGAAAGTTATTTTTTCTTAAAATTTTAAGATTTTCGTTTGATTTTCATCTTAGGTCAGGAATATGCTTGAACTGCCCCAGATGTATGTATGGATGCATGTCTTTCAAAAGTTTGATTATATTTGGCCACTATACATGGCCTTTTATACACCTTAAGCTTTTAGTTCATGTTGGTTTACATTTTGCCTGTCTTGCAGGTGAAAGATCAATGATTAAAAAGAGGTACTTTCACTTAACGGAGGAAATTTTGAAAAAAAATCCTAATATTTGCAAGTACAAAGCACCTTCCTTGGATGCTAGGCAACAAATTGCGATCGTTCAAGTGCCAAAACTTGGGAAGGAGGCAGCCCAAAAGGCCATCAAAGAATGGGGTCAATCCAAGGATGAAATTACCCATTTGGTCTTTTGCACCACTAGTGGTGTGGATGTTCCGGGGGCGGACTATCAACTCACTAAGCTTCTTGGACTTAGTCCATCAGTCAAGCGATTCATGATATACCAACAAGGTTGTACTGGTGGTGCCACTGTTGTTCGATTAGCCAAGGACTTGGCTGAGAATAACAAGGGTGCTCGCGTCCTTGCTGTTTGCTCAGAAATTAGTATGTTTTGCTTTCATGCCCCAAGTGAAACTGAAACAGATGTTTTGATTGGACAAGCTCTCTTCAGTGATGGGGCATCAGCTATCATTGTTGGTTCGGATCCAGTTCTGACGATGGAGAGGCCTTTGTTTCAAATTGTATCTGCAACTCAAACTCTCCTCCCAGACAGTGGACATGCAATTATAGGTAGCCTTACTGAGGCTGGTCTGATAGCTAAAATACATAAGGATACTCCAATGTTGATCTCAAAAAATATTGAGAGGATTCTAGTAGAAGCATTCCAACCTCTTGGAATTTCTGATTGGAACTCCATCTTCTGGGTTTCTCACGCAGGCGGACGCGCAATCTTGGATCAAATTGAACTAGAGTTGGGTCTAAAGCCTGAAAAACTCAGAGCTACAAGGAATGTTATGAGTGATTATGGGAACATGGGCAGTGTTAGTGTGTTGTTTGTTTTGGACGAGATGAGGAAAGTCTCTATCAAAGCAGAATTAGGTACCACCGGTGAAGGCCATGTCTGCTGGGGTGTGCTTTTGGGTTTTGGACCTGGGTTAACTATTGAGGCAGTTGTCCTTCGCAGTCTATCTGTTTAGGTTGGGATATATGGCGGGGACTTATAAGTACAAAATAAGATTCATATTAACCAAATGTACCAAATATAGCTGGAGTTCGTTTGTTTTCTAAACATAATTGGAAATCAGAATCTCATTCAAGACTTAGAATTCAGCTTACAATCGTATAAATTTTATATAAAGTTCTTGTTAGGTCTCTGAACAAAAAAAATCAAGCTTTCAATCTCGCTCATAATTTCACATATAAAAATTTGTGTAAAAACGCTAAGAATTTGACTCAAACTTCCTGTATAAGACTATGTAAAATTGATATAAAATATGTAATGTAAGCAATCATATAAATTTTATATAAAGTTCTTGCTAGGTCTCTCGATAAAAAAAAATCAAGCTTTGAATCTCGCTCATAATTTCACGTATAAAAATTTGTGTAAGTTTTTTATTAAATATGTATAATATTATATAAATTTTTTGTCGTTCTGAAAATTTAATACAACTACAATAACACTATATAAAACTCTCATATGATATACATACAAATTTAATAAACCTACAAAAATATGCAAATTTAAAATACATGTTTCATACAAACTCAGCATACAAATATAATACAATTTTGATACAATTTAACTGTAACTCTTTAACTTTAAATGTATTATATCTGAAATTCACTTCAAAACTAGCTCAAATTTTACCCCAAATTATTAGAGTGGGTAAGAGTCCCATATTGGTTGGCGAATGCACTGGTGATTTGCTTACATGTACTTGAATGATCTTTCCTTCGTAAATTAGCTTTTGAGGTTGAATTAGCATCAAGTATCATATTATTATATGATATCAGAGTCAGGTTTATTCTTATTTGGACTCCTGATCCATGCGCTAGTTGGACTCTGGGCAAGGAGGAGAGGGGGTTGTAGTGTGTTTTACATGTAACGTTTTCAACAGGGTACTCATGTTTTTATTTAGATGATGGGACTTACATATTATGAAATTAAATTTTGAATGAAAATCAGAGAGATGTTAAATTTTTCGAATGAAAGGCTTTTCTTTGCGAATTCTTGTGATTAAACTTTTTTCAAACTCTGCAAATAGCGAAAAGTTTAGTACATCGTACTATTTTTTTTCTTTTTAAATTGTGGAGAAAATAGAGTTGCACCATCGGTAATAATTTAAAATTTGTATCATTATTAAATTTTTAAAGGGAAAACACGTGTAATTTAGGAAGGTCTTTGGATATTCTGTCACTATATTTTTAAAAAGTAATGATTGTGGGTGAGCCAGAGACGCATGTTACAAAGCAAAAGCACAAATAGTAGTGCCCATTGTTGGTGCATGAGGGCCAAGTTATTATTGGTGACCAACATACGTGACCAAGCAGAAAAGGGGTGTCATACATAGTGTAACGTAAGAATTTTAATTAATGGATTCATAAGTGAATGTATGAACTAATTAAAGAAGGTTTAATATTTATTATATATTTTAAAAAATAATTTTAATCATGCATATATAACATAATTTTTCATCGAAGAAGGTTCGTCAGATAAACCCCTACCAGAAGGATAGCTCCGCCCCTAGATAGTGTATAAAATATTTTATACTATCAGGTAAACTTAATTTACTATTACAGATTATCTAACTTTTTCTTTTTAATTTTTATATAAAAAATTAGGTAATTTATAATAGCAACTCAAATTACTTGATAATTTAAATTATACAGTACACTAACAGTACACAAAATTTAAAAAAAAAATTTCTTATAATATGATTGGATAAATAAACCATTGACGGTGTGGATTTTATTAGAGGGTTTGCTACTACATATTTACTTATTGTTCAGTATGTTAAAAATTATGTCCTATAATATTTGTTCAATTTAAAAAATTGCTAGATAATCTACCATTTGAAAAATCGCTATCTAGTATCATTTTACGTTCATTTACTCTTAATATTAAATATATTATTCAATATATTTTTAAAGCATTAAGTAAAGTGATATAATAAAAATATTCTTGTTTTTATTGTTTCTTAATACGTGTGTCGGGGGATTTTTCAGAGTTTACTTTTTGGCCCGAGGCAATAATTAGATAATGTATTACTTTGAGTTAATACATAAAAATGATTTTAAACTTAATACCAAATTATAACTTTGACCTTAAACTTTAATAGTGCACAAATAGGACCTTTAACTATTCAAAACCTGAACAAATATGACCTCTGATTTTGCAATCTCATGTGTGAGTCTCACTCGCGCCTACATGAAAAGGTAATCCAATCAGACAGTGCCACATCGTTAAAAGAGCTGACTTGGAGAGAAGTCATATTTGTACAGTTTTGAATAGTTAAAGGTCATATTTGTGCACTGTCAAAGTTTTGTTTTTTGTGTTCAAACGACGTCGTTTTTATTATTATTATTATTGTTGTTGTTGTTGTTGTTATTATTATTATTATTATTATTATAATTTTTTTATTTATTTCTATAGTAGCAGCACCTAACTTTTATTTTAATTTAAAATTATTATTATTATTATTATTATTATTATTATTTTATTTATTTCTATAGCAGCAGCACCTAGTTTTTTTTTTAATTAAAAAAAACAACCACTAACAGGGATCGAACCCGTACAATAGGCTGAAGGAAGCGTCCAAGAAGAGCAAATAAAACCACTGGGCTATCTAAGTGTCTTGTTTCATGTGGTTCAACGCTAATATACGTACATAAATATATATTTTCTATCTTATATATATACAACGTAATTTTTTTACCGAGGGGTTCGGGTGAACCCCATGGAAACCACGTAGGTCCATCCCTCGTTAATTTAATAACGTTAATTTAATAACATTTTAATTACATTAATTTGATGACGTTAATTTAATATACTACTACTACTATCCTTACTAACATTAATTTAATAACATATTATTAAAACTATAATTTTTTTTATTAGTATAGTTTCATCTTTAATTTAATATTTAAATAAATAATATTTAGATATATTATATAACTTAAACTCGTTCTTTGCTTTATAATATATATACATACCCGCTCGACTTTTTCATATGAGGTTAACCCGCCTAATTAATAAATCTTCAATATTGCTCTTTTTCCGCAACGACAAAAGAAATTAGATGTCATTTTCATCTTTGAGCCGAAAATAATGAAAAAATAATAGTGAAGAGTCATTTAAAGGTCATATTTGTGCAGTTTTGAATAGTTAAAGGTCATATTTGTGCACTGTCAAACTTTAAGATCATATTTATGTATGATGCCCTTAGATTTTAAGTTGGACGCGCCCAATTTTGCATGTTGAACACGCGTTTTACCACGTAGGATTGGAGGTCATATTTGTGCAGTTTTGAATAGTTAAAGGTCATATTTGTGCACTGTCAAAATTTAAGGTCAAAATTATAATTTGGTGTTAAGTTTAGGGTCATTTATGTATTAACTTTATTACTTTCCTTTCCATATTAATTGTCCATTATCCTTTTTATAAGATTATATGAAATCATTAATCATAAATATGACACGCAATTTTACTAATTTAACTATCCCTTAAAGAAATATTTTTGGAACTAATTTCAAACTTGTTTATTACACTTTTTTTTTTAAAAAAAATGTACGGATAAAATGAAAAAAATAATATATAATTACTTCTATTTTAATTTTTGCAAATAGACAAGTCATTTAAGACATTAATTTATATTAAGTTGACAACTACTATAAGACGGATGAAGTACGGTATAAGAATATCAATAATTGCATTGCATCTCTTCAACGCTTTTGGACACGATCATAATGTCATTGGCAAAGAAAAAGTTGAGAGAGGTAAGGACCATAGCTAAAAAGTTTAGTAGCGATTGTGTTATCAGTGATGGATTCAGAAATTTGACGAAAAGTATGTAAATTATTTTATTTTTTTTTAATTGCGTTAAGAGCGTGTAGAACTAAATATATATTCATAATAGCTAAAATTTAATTTATACATACACTATAATTTTTTGACAAACTATATGTACTTGACCATCCATTAATATAAATGACTCCATCCACGTGGGTCACGTACCAAAATGGCAATGCCCACAAGTACACTGAGCAACCCCCATCATTACACACCCTAGTTGTCCCATACCATGATGGAAAAGTTAATTGCACAACACATAATAATTGACTAGTGATATCTTACAAAAGGCTCAAAATTTAAGTAGTTCGATCAGTGTGACCTAATTCACAGGTGAGCGGAGAGTATCAGTTAGTTTTACTATATTCTGAAAGGAGATTATTCAATTAAATAAGTTTATTTTTGCTTCCAATTATCAACCACTGGTAAATAATGCAATGCATCTTCGTGATATTTTGCTATTTGGATATTAAACATCATAACGAATAGAAATGTAACGGCTATATAGCTCCTATCAAGCTACTGGGAAGATCATAACGAAAAAGTCGAGACCCGTGATGAATCAATGATTAGAAAGTGTTAACGGAGAAGTTCTTGAAAAAAATTCTACGTAATATTTATGAACTAGGGGGACGAGGGCCCGTGCAAAATTGATTATGTTTAGAGTATTTTAAAATTAAAAATAAATATTCAAAATTTAATACTAATTAAATGCTAAATTATAAGAATGCATAATAAGTTGGGAGACATTTTAAGTTATTAACTATTGTATATTATAATTTTTTAAATATAATTTAATTTTCAAATAATATACGTTACTTTTTTTGTCCAAATTTTTTTGGCATTGATAGGCAATTATAGAATTTTGAGAGTCAACCAAATATTTTATATCTTTAAAATGTTTTAAGTTGTTCATTATTGTGATTTATAGAAATTTTTACGTCTTTTAAAAATATATATATAACAAATTAAAAGAAAAATACAAACAAATTAAAATGGAAGGAAAAATGAAGGCAAGGCAAAGGATTAATGAAGATGTGCCAAAGCAGACATTTTGTCCTTTAAACTTTTTTACTTGTTAATTATTGTGATTTATAGTATTTTCACGTTTTTCTTTTTTGAAATATGTAACATATTAATTTTTTTTTAGATATTTTAAGTTGTTAACTATTATGATTTATAATACTTCTCATTTAATTTTCAAATAATTTATATTACTCTCCTTATTCAAAGTTTTGCGGCATTGATAGCCAATAATATTTTTAAATAATTTAAGTTTTAAAGTGACACAATGTTTAGATGACCATAATAATTAATTAGGATGATATAATATAATCACGATTGAAGCAGCGAAGTAGACATATCTGAACTGACAATTAATTAGAATTGATATAGCAAAATTACCATACAAATTTATTTTTTAAAAAATAAGTGGGCATCATATAAGTCTTCAAGTTAATTTAAAATATCAAGAGTTGATTTATCATTTCATATCTATTTTACCTTTTATATTAAATATTATTAATTTTTTAATACTTAAATGATTTATAATAATTAATTAGGGATGATATTTAGTAAAATTACGATTGAAGTAGGTGAAACAAATATGTCATAAATGTCTATTTTATTTTTTAATTAAATATTCTTAATTTTTTAATAGGTAAATAGGTTATAATAATTAATCAGGGGCGATATAGTAAAATCACGGTTGAAGCAACATAAGTAGACATGTCGAAACCTTAAAAAATTTATGTGAGTCTCATATAAGACGTAAAGTTAATTTAAAATATCAAAAATTAATTTATCTTTTTATGTCTATATTTTATCCTTTTTATTAAATATTATTAAGTTTTTAATACTTAGATGACCTACAATAATTAATTAGGAAAATATTAGTTAAATTATGATTAAACTATTTTTTATTGATATTATTAATTTTTAATAGTTAAATAATTTATAATAATTAATTAGGATAATATTTAGTAAAATTACGATTGAAGCAGCTGAAGCAAACATGTCATAAATGTATATTTTATTTTTTATATTAAATATTATTATTTTTAATATATAAATGACTTATAATAATTAATAGGTAATGACTTATAATAATTAATTATGAGCGATATAATAAAATCACAGATTGAACATTATTAATTTTTCAATATATAAATGACTTATAATAATTAATTAGGGTAATATAGTAAAATTACAATTGAAGCAGACATGTCATAAATATTTATTTTATTTTTTAATTAAATATTATTAATTTTTTAATAAACAAATAACTTATATTAATTAATTAGGTGATATAGTAAAATCATGAAGCAAGCAGCCTGTTGAAGTCAAGTTAGTTTAAGACATCACGAGTTAATTATCATTTTATATATTTTTATCTTTTTTATTAAATATTATTAATTTTTTAATACTTAGATGACTAACAATAATTAATTAGAGGTGATATTTAGCAAAATTATGGTTGAAGTAATTGAAGCAGACATGTTATAAATGCAGATTTTATATTTTTTAATAAAATTTATAATAATTAATTAGGGGTGATATAGTAAAATTATTGTTGAACCAGACATATTATAAATATCTATTTTACCTTTTTCTAATTAAATATTATTAATTTTTAATACATAACTGACTTATAATAATTAATTAAGGGTGATATAGTGAAATTACGGATCCAATATTATTAGTTTTTTAATACATAAATGACATATAATAATTAATTAGGGGTGATATAGTAAAATCACGGTTGAATCAGCTGAAGCAGACATGTCGAAAATGTCTATTTTATTTTTTAATTAAATATCATTAATTTTTTAATATTTAAATAATTTATAATAATTAATTAAGAGTGATATAGTAAAATTACGGAACAAGCAGACTGAAGTAGGCATGTCGAAACCATCTCTTATATATATCTAAAAAAAAACAATACAAAGCTCAATTATCCTTTAGTGTTGGGCAAGAAATTGTGATTGTTGGAGTGCCAAAACTTTGGAAGGAGGTAGCCCCAAAGGCCATCAATAAATGGGGCCAATCCAAGTCCAGAATTACCCATTTGGTCTTTTGGACCACTAGTTGGGCCGATCGATTATCAACTCACTAAGCTTCTTTGACTTGGCCCATTAGTCAAGCGATTCATTATGTACCAACAAGGGTGTACTAGTGGTGTGGTGGCACTAGTCTTCGATTAGCTAAGGACTTGGCTGAAAACAACAAGGGTGCTCGAGTCCTTGTTGTGTGCTTATTGGTTTAGATCCAATCCTGGAGGTGAAGAGACCTTTGTTTGAGCATGTATTCGCATCGCTAAAATAATACATAAGGATTCTCCGATGCTAATACTTTCTTCGTTTAAAAAAGAATGACCCTTTTCTTTTTTGACAATACTTTAATTTCAACTTTCTACATGACTTGTTTATGATCACAAGATTAAATGACATTTCGGTACATTTGACACAACTTTAATTTAAAGCCATAAGATTTAAAAGTCTTTTTTATTTTTTTAAATTTTGTGTCAAGTCAAATTAGATTATTCTTTTTAAAACGGAGGGAGTATTTGTTTTGGACTAGATGAGGAAAGCCTTTATCAGGACAGGATTGGTTACCATCGGTGAAGGTCTTGATTGGGGTGTGCTTTTTGATTTTGGGCCTGGGTTAACTATTGAGTCAGTCGTCCTTCGAAGTGTACCTATTTAGGTTGTGATATGTTTTATGGGAATGCGATATTATATAAAATTTTAACTATTTTATTAATTATATTTTATCTTAATTTTTTGAAATGGTGATACATATGTGATGATACATATAAAAAAGTAATACATTTGAAACTAACAAGATATTTATTTAAGGAAATAATAGATTCTCTTTTATTTATTGTATTCTTTTATTTAAGAAAAAATATCTAATTTTTCTCCTTTTTTTTAGATTTAATTTAGGTGTTTTAATTATATTTCTCTTTTTCGTCTTTAATTATGAAAGATATATTTTTTTTGATCCTTTTTCTCTTTTTTTCGTCTTTAATTTTAGACTGCTTTTTTTTTTTTAGATTTAATTTTAATTATGTTTAAATTCTGCTTTTAGTCTCTTATTTTTTTTTTTAAATATTATTACTTTTGTTTCCTACACTAACTACACCATTACCTTTCATTAATAACATATAAATCACCCAATAATTGAAATAAATAATTGTATCTATTATATGAATCACCATAATACCATATATATCACTCATTAATATCATATGAATCACCCAATAATTGAAATAATTGTATCTACCATATGAATCACCATAATACCATATATATGAATCACCCAATAATTGAAATAAATAATTGTATTACCATATGAATCACCATAATACCATATATATCACCCATTAATACCATATGAATCACCCAATAATTGTATCTACCATATGAATCACCATAATACAGTATGTATCACCCATTAATATCATATGTATCACCCGTTAAAATCATACAAAATGTATCTATCGTATGAATCACCATAATACCCATATAATGATATCATATTTATCATTCATACGAATCGCCATTAAAAAAAATAAATATGTATGAATAACTAAATAAATTTATATATGTATCAATAGATTTTTTTAAAAAAAAATGAGAGAGATTTTAGGAGAGAAAAAAAAAAGTTGCATGCATTAATGGAGGAGAAAAAAATCAGGAAGAAAGATGATTTAAACTTTAATGGAAGAGAAAAAATCAGGAAGAAAAGATAATTTAATTGTTGATAATTAAGGAGATGAAGAGAATCTTGAATAAGTTAATGGTGGAGTAAAAATAGAATGTGGGGTTTTGTTGATATGTATCAAGAGTAAAGTTGAAAAGAGTAAAGTTGAAAAATGAAACTTTATGAATTTTTTTAAAAAAGTAAGGGATATTAGGTAATATAATCTCTTTAAGTATGAGATTTGTGTAATTTATCCACATTTTATAGTTAAAAATAACTAAATAAAATATAGTTCGTTGGTGAAATGTTTTAACCACCTGAACTTATCTTGTAACAATCCTTCAGCCCTCGTGAAAGGCATTATTCCCTAAATATAGCTAAACAACAAAATTTATCCGCTAAGATAGATTATACATCAAGGAATTATATTAGCTATGAGCAATATAACGACAAAGCTTATAGCTAATTACAAAATTTTGGTAGTGATTTTATAATTACCTACCACTGTCCTATTGTTATTGAATTTATTCTAACTGATTTTTTCATGTAAATACAATAGAACTGGACATAAATGTAAAAGAACAATTATACAATTAATTACCTACCGTTGTTCTTTTGTGGTTGATTCTATTCTAACTCATCTTTTCAAATAAGTACAAAATATAGAGTCTAAAAAATGCTAGACTAATTTTGGTCCACTTGGTATAGAAATATCTGGAGATATTAATTTTTACGAGATTTTCAAAGAGACATTAGAATGAATTAGTGTTGATCCTAACTTATAATAATAATAATAATAATAATAATAATAATAATAATAATACTATTAATAACTCATTAGTCAGTTCCGCCATTCTCCAAAATACTAATATTTGAAACTTTTCCTCTTCGAAATGACTTATATATTATTCTTTACTTTTGTATTTATCTCGTAAGTTATATTGTTGAACTTGTACTTCACGTAAATTTTATTAGTCCTGCTTAAAATATCTGATGGTCCAAAAAATACAAATAGTAGTAGTAATTAATTATATCTTTTTCCTAACCTTATGAGTAAAATAGTCAGAGTGTTTAATCCATGATAGATTTAATAATAGAGAATAGTTTAGATATATTTTTCTTAAAATAATTTACAAAAGATATTTCTAGCTTTAAATGATCATGACAAAATTAAGAGAAAAAACATCAAAATCTCTCTGAATTTGTTGCTAAAACTTACTTTAGACCCTAAACTAATCGGATAATTATTTATCCCCTTAATAACTTTAACGTGTATTATTTTGGCCCCTTAATGGCTGACGTGGAGAAAAAAAAAATAAAAGGACGTTTCAGTGAAAATAAAAAAAAATTAGTGGGGCCCCACTTTATTTTTTTTCCTTCTTCCTCACACCCCACCACCCCCATTTCTTCTTTTTCCTTACACCCCACCACCCCTATATCTTCTTCTTTCTCACACCCCATCAAATATTATTTATCAAGTTCTTGGGTCCTACATTTCTTGTTAAATTCGAATCAAGTTATTGGTATTAATGGTGTTAATGGTGAAATAATAATGTTAATGGTGAAATAATAGTGTTAATGGTGAAATAATGGTGTTAATACTTGAGAGCGTGCTTTCAAACTTTTTTATATATCAATTCTATTTCCCATAAAGTGTTACATTTTTTTAATCGAAACCTAATAACGTATACATTAAATAAAATATATATATATATACTACAATACATATATATATATATACTACAATATGTATATATATAGTTATATATTAATTTATAAAATATATACACATTGTATACGTTAAATATATACGTCTATATAAGATATATACACATATATACGCACCATTCAATATATATGTACTCTTTTAAATAAAATATATATTGTAATATATATATATATGTGTGTGTGTGTGTGTGTATATATATATAGTTATATACTAATTTGTAAAACATATACACTTGGATACGTTGAATATATACGTCTATAGAAGATATATGCACACCATTCAATATATATGTACTACTTTAAATAAAATATATACTTCAATTATATATATATATATATATATATATATAGTTATATACTAATTTAGAA
>NC_061122.1:228437070-228468527 GCF_002878395.1 Capsicum annuum | reverse complement strand
ATACACTACTTTAAATAAAAGTATAAAACATATGCTACTTAATATAATAAATTAATAATATTTGATAGTAAATTAATAATGTATTAAACTAAATTTTTAATTTCAGTTTGTGAAATTCTGAATTTTCAAAAATAAAATAAAATAAAATAAAATGTAACCGGGCCGGTTAATCGACGGACCCAAACCGGGTTGGTTCCAGGCCGGATTAACCGGGACCAAATAAAAAACCCAATCGGATCAGGACCCGTACCCCTAAAGACCTTGAACTTACCGGGTCGGTTTAATTATGTGGGCCGATTCGGGCCGATTTTAACCGGCCCGTTTGACACACCCTTAGTGGTCACACAATATTTGGGAAATGGCCAACTTATTGAAAGTCAAAATATTATATATATATATATATATATATATATTAAGTAGTAATTAATTTGATGTATTTTTAGAAATGGATAATTTAAAAAGTTCTCTTCTTTTTCATTTAGATGGCACATACTCTTTTTCATTTAAATCTTTTAAGATGTAAAGTTATTGTCGTTAATGTAAGTAATACATTTACTCTTTCCCGACACATAATTCTTTAAATACATTAAACTAAAAAATAATGAGGCCCTTCAAATAAATATAATTATTAGGAGTTAGATCATAAATTTAAAAATGTGCTCCAAATTTGTTTTTCAATTTATCTATCTACGTAAATTTCCAAATATTTCAAATAAGGTACTCTTTTCTCGTCTTTACAAAAAGTATAATTAAGATAAATTTATTCAATTTAACCATTAAAATGTGCAAAAACTTTTTAGACGAACCGGACATGAGAATGTTAATTACCTCTATAGTCTATACTCTATACCCAACACATCATTTATAGTGAGAAATTTAGGACAAAACTTTGCCATTAATTTGACATAACTCTGAAATCTTTGGATATAAACGAGCCACCAATGTTTCATATATGAAAGGCAAAACAAAATGCCACGAAAGGCAAAGCAGAATGCCACGTTACCATGTCAAAACACTATATAAAGACGAACCATGCAAACAAATTAAAATGTATTCTTTCTAACTAGCAATTACCATTTTAAAAAGAAAAAAAAACTAACACTTGTGAAATTTCGAAAATGGTCACTGTCAACGAGATCCGCCGGGCACAACGGGCTGAGGGGCCTGCCACTGTATTGGCGATCGGAACAGCCAATCCTACCAATTTTTACGATCAAAGTACCTATGCTGATTATTTTTTTCGTGTCACTAATAGTGAACATAAAACTGAGCTTATGGAAAAGTTTAAGCGCATGTGTAAGATAACTAATTCCACATTTTCTTTTGTGGTGTGTTGCCAAACTTTTTAGTCATGTTTAACTTAATGTTGGTTTATATTTTTTTGATATGTTGTAGGTGATGGGTCAATGATTAAAAAGAGGTACTTTCACTTAACAGAGGACATCTTGAAAAAAAATCCTGAACTTTGTGAATATAAAGCACCATCCTTTAATGTTAGGCAAGAAATTGCAATTGTTGAAGTGCCAAAACTTGCAAAAGAGGCAGCCCAAAAGGCCATCAATGAATGGGGTCAGTCCACATCCAAGATCAGTCACTTGGTCTTTTGCACCACTAGTGGTGTGGATATTCCCGGGGCGGACTATCAACTCACTAAGCTTCTTGGACTTGGTGCATCAGTGAAGCGATTCATGATGTACCAACAAGGTTGCTTTGGTGGTGGCACTGCTCTTCGACTAGCTAAGGACTTGGCTGAGAATAACAAAGGTGCTCGAGTCCTTGCTATGTGCTCAGAACTAATCAACTTGCTTTGCTTCCATGCACCAAATGAAACTGAGTCTGAAGTTATGGTTGGGCAAGCGTTGTTCAGTGATGGGGCATCGGCTGTCATTGTTGGTTCAGATCCAATCGTTGAGGTGGAGAGGCCTTTGTTTGAGCTTGTGTTCGCAACTCAAACTCTTCTCCCAAATAGCGGACATGCAATTACCGGTGACCTCAATGAGGCTGGGCTAATAGCCCAAATACATAAGGATACTCCAACCCTAATCTCAGAAAACATAGAAAGGATCCTAGTGGATGCATTCGGATCTCTTGGCATTTCTGACTGGAACTCTATATTTTGGGTATCTCATGCAGGTGGACGTGCAATTCTTCATCAAATTGAACTGAAGTTAAACCTAAAGCCTGAAAAACTCAGGGCGACAAGGAATGTCATGAGCAACTATGGAAACATGGGTAGCGCTTGTGTTTTGTTTGTTTTGGACGAGATGAGGAAAGCCTCTATTAAGGAAGGGTTGGGTACCACCGGCGAAGGCCTTGAATGGGGAGTGCTTTTTGGTTTTGGCCCTGGGCTAACTATTGAGGCAATTGTCCTTCGTAGTGTTTCTGTTTAGATAACACAAATGTTTAAAATAAATAAATAAATAAAGAATGGTGTGTTGGAGAAATGTTTCAGTGTTGTCTTCCTAGCTATATATTGTATTGTTGGAAATTAACACTGAAATTTAGTAAATTTGGTTTTGAAAAGTTCAAGTTATAGTTTTATTTTTGTGGTGACTTAAAATCGCCATTATAATTTTGAATATATAGAGACCTTTGGTTGCCGCTAAAGACTGTTAATAACCTTCTCTGACGTGTTACCTCGCCACGAAAATAACCTTTTGTGGCCAACCCATTTAAGTTGCCGCGAATAACCTTTCATCGCTACTTGTCTCAACATCTTATTCTTAGGGCTAGTTCGAACCCGGGTTGTTGATGCAGAAATGCACACTCTTGATCAATGGACTATGTTTCTCTAGCTTGTCAAGGGTGTGTAACAACATGTATATAACCATAAATATCTATATTTAACCTATATACTCGAAAAAAAATTCCGACGAAGGGTATTCATCTGACCACCCTTCGTTGGCTGATCGTCACGAATATTAAGTCGACTAACTTTGATATATATATATATACAGTAACTTTTTTGTGGCGATTCAATTTTTTGTGACGGGTTTGGTCCCGCTAAAGACTATCCCCCGCTACCTCACAAAATAACTTGTGTGGCCCTGTAATTAACTTCCTAACTTGTTAGGTAGAGCCTGAATAATATGTCATTACAAGAAAATAGTTAAATTGTGACACAATATTTGAGACGGAACACTTCTGTTACAATTTGTGACAGAATTTTGATGTATTTATGATGGATTTTTTTTGTATAAATATAAAAATTTTATTTTTTTTTATTTTCACATAAATATTGAAAGAATAACAGATTTGTGACAAATTTTTGACAGATTTAAATATAATTTTTGTGACAGAAATATTTTTGTCACAAATTAAAGTTGATGAGAAAAAATAATAACTTTCTGTTACAAATCTGTCACTAAATTTGTGACAGATTGAACATTCCATCACAATTTTTTTTTTTCAAAAAAGTAATTAATGTTATAAAAAATTGTGACGGATTTATTCCGTCACAACAAAAATTATAAAAAAAAATTACTTGTGACAGATATCTTTCCGTCAAAAACAAAATTGGGTTCCCTCTAAAATATTTTTCGTTTTCCCTCTTTTTTTTTTACATCATCTTTTTTTCAATTAGAAGAACAAGGCATTCTAGTTAAGGGCTACACTCAAAACCCTTAATTTTTCATCTCCTTTCTTCATAGACATTCAATTTCTTCCACAAAGCAGTCGCATTCACTAAGAGAATCTGCATTCAATTTCTTCCGCAAGCACTTAGTTCATCTCAATTTTGATTCTTCTTCAACTTATTGAGGTAATTTATCTCAATTTCTATCCTTTTCAACTTATTGAGGTATGGATTAGGTCGTTTTTTTGCTTGTTGAGGTCTGGAATAGATTGATTCCAACATAATTGCCCTTAACTAGTGATGTATCGTGAGTTTTGTTGTTTGTTGAAACTCATGGGGTTGTTTCTGGGGCCAGAAGGCACTGATGGGGTTGTTCCTTGTCACAATTTGTTCTATATACATAGCTGACAACGTTGGTCATCGCCCTATGCTTATTATGTCATCCATGCTATATTTTCTTAGTGGCTTAATGATGTTGTGGTTGCCTAATGTCTGTGTCCTGCTTATAGCTAGACGTTTAGATGGGTTTGGAATCGGATTAGCATATAAACTTGAGACCTTGTAAGGGAGTAAGCCTTAGCAGCTGGAAGCACCCCTGCTATTCCCAGGTAAATGCTCCTCCACCAGCAAGACGAAGAGCAACTTCTTCATTCTTTTGATGAGCAAGTTCTGCTTGGTACTGTATGTGTGAATTATTTACAGGAACCAGGGAGAGCTGAAGCTGATTTTGGTCGCCTTGATGCCAAAACAGTAGTGAGAAATATATACATTCTTTTCTCCAGAAGTGAATTACCAATAGCCAATGAAAATCAGGAAATCATGGACATTGAAGTGAATTACCAAAACTCTTGTGAAAATTCGAGAAATAAACAAAATACATAAAAAGCAACCTGTATAACTTTTGTTTAGGCTACCAGAATTTTCTGTTTTACTAATTACTCTCTGGTGAATTTTCTTTTGAAGTCAAAATATAGCTTATACCCTATTTAAGCAGCTCTTGCTATTTGGTTCATGTAAAAGAGGAACAGAACTGAGCTTGTTCTTTAGCCGCAGCTATGGGTTTGCTATAGACAAGATCTTTTAAGTTTGCATCAGTTGTTCTTTAGCTGCAGCTTCACTTCTGATTGGTAACGTTCAGTTTTGCAGGTAAAAGTTATCTTGCTACTTTCTAGCGCCTCACTTTATTGAGCAGACCTTGTAAACTATCAGTGAAATTTTTTTCCACGCAACCGAAATGGACCGTGAACCAAATTCATGGGAGATATTTAAGAAGTTACACCAAATAAAGATTGACCGTTTTGTTGATACGAAGTCAAAGAGCATTAATGTAAGTTTGCTAATAAGCTTCTCATTCTTTAGTTCTTGAAAGCATGAGATCAATATTGATCTTGCACGTAGAGTGACTTATTGTTTGTATCTTAAAGTAGTGAAGTTGTGTGGCCAATTTTGATTCACTACACTTGTTGCAATTTGTACTCTTAAAAATCTGGTTTTTGTTGAAATCTTGACGTCTAGTGAAGCCGTGTGTGGCCTATTTCGATTCACTAGCATTGTCGTTGACATCTTGTTGTTCTTGTTGTGGTTTGCTTCTTGTGTTTGAACTTGATCTTGTATCAATATTTTTGTATGCGTGCAACATTTTCATGTAATGATCTTTCTACTTCTGTTTTATGTTTCTCTAAGTACCTTCACTTTTGTTGTGAACAACTAATTAGCTTTGACTAATGAAAATTTTAATTGGTAAATTTGTTGTTCATCCAGGTCATCCATGCTTGCCTTGTTTAGCATAGATCTAGGCTAAGTTTGATTGGTGTTCCTCAACATTATTAAGTGTTGAATTGTGCGACTTATGATCCTGTGTATATCTTTTAGGTGTTGTTAGTTAAGCAGAAAGATCAAATATCTTTTGCATTGCTCTTTAGGTTTGTTTTAATGGACTAATTTGAAGTTATTTGAAATGAATAATTCCTCGACCCCTTATTTCATTAACCCAGCTTCCTACACAATCTTATTTTTGTTAGCGACAAAGGCTCTTCTTTCCTGGTGTGTCCATTCTTTATCACTTAAATATAAATTTCTTGTGTATCTTATCATTCTGAATCACAAGGAATATGTGTATTCCTGCAAAATGTGTGATGTTATATGCAATTGTAGTAAAACATTAGTTCGTCCATCTTGTTTTCAAGTTGTTAGCATAAACTGTTCTTATACTTTATGTGTAATCCATTTCATGACAACTACATCACTCTTGTGAAAGATACTTAATGTCCAACACGCTTTCTTCATTGTAGGAAACTTTCTACTTATCCCATTGTGTTCCTTTCCGTCTTTCATCGGATCTTAGAAAATTGAAACATGCTCCCAACCCGTCTGATATGACAAGTGAAACGTACGCAATATATATAAAGTCAGATGTTGTAACCAAATTCCTCATATTTCAACATTGCTGTAGTACATCACCAAATTCCCCACTCTAAGTACGTTGTAACATCCCGTACTTTCGGGCTAGAATTTAGACCATCGTTCCTATGCGTGTAGATCCGAACTAAATTATTCCTTGTTAATGTATGTGTGATGATCACTCCTATAGTGTGGGAAAGCCTTTGAATATGAATTGAGGTCACAAGAATCCCCTAACTCTAAGACGAGTTGAAAACAATTTCATCGATTAAGTTTTAGTGGATACTTCAACTTAGGTCAATTTTCGTCGACCATAGATTTTGTTATATAAAGAACTGGGTGGCCTTCTATATATCAAATGAAAGGTCTTTGAGTATTATTTCCAACGCAATTGATTTCGTCCAAATCCAACATCGGAGTAAAAAGTTATGCCCATTTTATTTTAGCATATCAGTCTGTCAATGGGCAGAAATTTCTATAACTTTTTTTGTTTCTTTAGGGTTATTTTGATCTTTTCCTCACCCTAGAACCTACCCGTCATGAATATAAATTTACCCTAAGCAGTATAATACATTTTATATTAGTTTTCGACATACCAAACCCTCTCCACTCTCAAGAACAAGATTAAATTAGGGTCTTCATCAAAGATCAAGAATTCAAGCCTCTAAGTCTAAGAATTCCAAGAAATTGATTAAGATTCAGATTCCATTTTTCTAACTAAAAAATCTAAGGTACGTGAAGTTTTTCTAAACTACATGAGCTGGTTGAAAATACTTTGAATATGGTTTAAAGTGTAGAAATCATGAATTCATCAACCTGACCCTTCTCAATACTTAACTAAAAACAGAAACTTTAGCAGTACTACTAGTAGCTCTTACAATTCCTTCTCTTATACTTTAACATCATTCAATAATACCTGTAGCATCTACCTTCTGCTTATTAATAAATAGTTTTTGCATTTTTTTGTTTCATACTGTTTTTGTTGGCTGATTATTTGTATTTTTTAGGATAAAATGAACGTTGTCATAGCTACTGCTCTTTCGGGATCAACAGATAATTCATCAGAAGATCAAGAACTTGATATAAATCGCAAGTACTTTGATATTGTGTGTGGAGCAAAAAAACAACGTGTTTATGGATTGGGATCTGAAGCTTCAACCTTGTATAAAGATATAACATGCAATTTGCCTATAGTGTCCGATCATGTTGCCGAAGAGCACATCAAAATCTACAGAGGTGCAACAACGAGTAGAGCAAGAGGTTTCCCGCTTGAGGCAACAAAGTGATGATCGATTCAAATCTACGGAGGAGCAATGGTCTCGCATGATGAGCGACATGGTATTATCTTCTCGCTCATTTAGTAATCCTACTCTCCCAAATAGGGACTCATCTAATGCTTAAGTGTTTAATATTTTGAGATTTTAATTAGTTGAAGTGTCAAAACATTGTCACACTTTTTTGGATAGTTATATGCTTTAAATTTTAAACATTGGTAGACCTTTGCTTATTGAAGTTGTGATTTTGCACGTTTTAATAATTTCATACGTTTTTCATTATAAATTTTGTATTATGTTTTATATATATATATAGTGTGTGTGTGTGAGAGAGAGTAGTATTTCCTAATTATAATTTATTAAAGGGAAAAGACATCATTTTCACCCCATACTATACAAGAAAAGTTTAAGCCACACCTAAATTATATAAGTGACCTATTACACACCTTAACTATATAAAAGTGATATTATTACCTCCCCACGACCCCCATTCTAAGGCGTGTGCGTTACACTTATTTTAGACGCGTCCAGCCTATTAAATAACAAAAGTATACGGCTAAAAACATTAAGGGAAAAGACATCGTTTCCACCCCAAACTATAGTCAAAAAGTCAAATTCACTCCTAAACTATATAAGTGACCTATTACACACCTTAACTATAAAAAAGTGATACTTTTTACTGACGTGATGCTGACGTGGAAGCGCGTGTAAAACACTACACCGCATGCAAGTGGTGGTAGACTGACAGGGTGTAAATAGTTTCACTTTTTTATAGTTTAGGTGTGTAATAGGTCACTAGTATAGTTTAGGTGTGGCTTCGACTTTTCGGGTATAGTTTGGGATGGAAACGATGTCTTTTCCCTTTATTAAAATTAAAAATTCAAATAAAATTTGTGACAGATTAAATCCGTCACAATGATTTTATGACCAAAGGTTCTGTGACGCACAGTTTTCCTTCACAAATCCATCACAAACAGTGATTTGTGACTAAAATCTCCGTCATAATTTAGCCATTTTCTTGTAGTGTGTGACGTACTGTTGTATATTAATATTCACGCAGCCCAAATTTTAGGCTGTACCTTTTATTCTCATTCTCTGTATAATTGTACATACTCCAAGTCATTAATATAAATAGCCTGTCCATCATGGAGGTTACCCACGGGTGCTACCACGAAATTACCTCTCTCTCTCCTCAAGAACTCTCTCTAGTTTTCTTCATCCTCTCCATAAAGTTAGTGTGTGTGAACTGCTAATCGATCCGAACATAACTAACTCCTAACAACTCATTAACAGGGAACAGCTGGAGTAACTAACTTCTAACAGTTCATTAATAGCTGTACAAAATATCTCCAACGACTGATCTTAGTATTGAGCTTGTCCAATAGAGTCAACCTCTAATTTTGTGTTCAAAAAAATTAAAATTTATATACATGCATAAAAATTAATAAAAAATTAAATTATTATAATATGAATTTTTGTCCACTGAATTAGAATGAACACCCTAACAATCTCGGAAATGACAAATCCACTCCTTCACATATTACATAAGTAAACAAACAACATGTGATTCACATGCAATAACATTACAAGTACAATAGTACGAGGTGTCCCATATCAAGCATGCATGAAATAGTTTTTTGTGATAAGATCAGATCATCAATAATGGCTTGCAAGTTGAAAAATATGGAATATGGTACAAAATTTACATTTCAATCAATGACAACTTAATACATATGCAGTGAGGGAAAAATTGACTTATATTTCAAGATAAGATTCATAGAATTTTACTATATATCTTAATACTTCCTTCCTTTCTAAGGATGCGATCATGTCATCACTAACGTATCAAATTTTATAAGAATTTTGAAAATAAGCGTTGTTGGGCAAGAGTAGTATTAGAATGGGTGATCTCCTAGGAACTCCTCATTTTGCATTCCTCTTCTTTTGCAAAGAGGAGTCTTGGAGCAACTAGTAAAGTTGTTGTCATGTGACCAAGAGATCACGGGTTCATGCGTTAGAAACAGTATGTAATAGAAATGCAAGGTATGATTGCGTATAATAGATCCTTATAATTGGACCCTTCCCGAATCCTGCACATAGTAGGAGCTTAATTAAGTGATTTTTTTAGTTTGGACATACATTTAAAAAGAATTATTCATTTACTCACTTAAAAAATATCTTTAAAAGGATACATGTAGTTCATAATTAGTTTCTTTTCTTAAAATAATGATTTTCACAACGAATATTTAAAACTTTTAATTACGTCCAAAATACAACTTCAACTACCAATATTCTTTTCAACACCAATTTCAAATACTTTTTTTTTTTCAATTACTTCAGCCAAATATTATCCTAACGGCTTCAAAAAGGTGCTTGAGCTCAATCTTTTTTAGTGGCGGTTGCGTTATATGTCCAAAATTCATATGATCGCATAAGCATTAACTATGGGATGCCACAACCCAGCACAGAGCTAATTCATTATGTATAACTTAACAAATACAATAATAATAATAATATATTCAAAATAATTTTATAAAGTAAAATTTAAAGAGGATAAAATTTGTGCAAGTCTTATTAATAGAGGCTATTTTCGATAGACTTTTAACTAGGGCTGAATATAAAATATCAAAAATTAAATTATCAAACCAAACCGAAAAATTTGGTAATTGGTATTCGGTAATACAGTATTTGGTATGGTATTTGGGAGTAAAATTTCAATATTTCGATATTCGGGATTGAGTTTGGTACAAGATATTAATACAGTTTGGTATTCGGTATTTATCAAATATCATATATATATATATATATATATATATATAACCCAACCCAATAGACAATAGTACTAGTCATCCCAAAGAATCTCTTGGACCTTGGTAATATATTCGTAAAAAGCAACAAAAAGAATACTAAATAGGGTTTCTATAAAATATACTCTTTGAAGTTTAAACGTACATTTGCACATCTCCAACTTTAATATGGTATTACCAAATACCGTACCAAACCGAAGTTTAATTTACCGATTTCCGAACTATCGAATCGATATTATTAAGTATGGTATGTGGTAGCTATATTTAAATACCTATTACCAAATTACCGAGCCCGATCTTTGAAAATACCGAATCAAATACCGAATGTCCATCCCTACTCTTAACTCGAGTGGATAGCAACATAACCAAAATATATAAAGATCGACGTAGTCGCTCATAGGAATATATCTATCCAGATAAAGAATAGTCTAGGCTGATGCTGATACATAAATAGATTTCTCTCCATATAGATAGATAACCCTATGGATAGAGATAAAGATATGATACCATCTAGATCTTGATTCACTATTTTCATTTTTTTTTTTTGGTTGGATGCCTTCTTTTAAAAATAAAAATATTTAACGAGAAATTTTCATTTTCAATCTTAATGCAGGAGATGAAAGCCACTCAACTATAAAAGAAACGTTGTTTTTTTCCATGTATATTATTCATCCAAAGCTCCTTGCCCTTATGAACGAATTAATCAGGAAGTCATCTTCCTATCAAGGATAAGAAATCCAACTGAGATAACAAACAGTTAAAAAAATAGGGAAGTTATTTATTACATAATAATTGAAAAGTATAAAAATAGTTCGGTGAATTAAAGTTTTCGTTATGTGCATAGTCCGAGAAGAGCCCACCACAAGGGTGTATTGTATGTTGGGTTCATAGAAGTGTGAATGAAGAATGGAGAAAAAATGGTGGAGAAGAGGAAACACCAATTTGGAAAGTGTACTTCCAATATTGGAAAGTTCACTAATTCTCCCACATTGGTGGAAGAAAGGAACTTTGGAGTGTTTATAATGATGAACACTTACTCCACATGGTAAGTGAGGCAAGAAATAAGAGATGCCGCCTCGCACTGTCGTTGTCGCTCGCTCGACTTTGGATTTGGATTTGGAAAATGATTGATCGATGAGATCTATCTTTTTGGACAAAATTTATTTGAATTCCAAAAATACCAATAGTAACGCAGTAAATATTTTCTGTGTTTAATACTCCATTTATATGATTTCAGTTTCATTACGAAAGCAACGAAAGCATGCATGCAGAAGCTATTTTGCATAGATGCTTCAGATAATTTTTTGAACTGATGCAATTTTTCACTGAAATGGTGCACAGTTTCAAAACTGAACTGATGCACTATTTTTGTAAACGGATGCACTGCTTCAGAACTGAAGCATTGTTTCAATGAACTGACACACTTATTCATGAAATGGCATGCCTGTTCAGAACAGTCACGCCACTTTATAGAAGAGGCATCTTGTGGCTATAAAAACCTGGTTTCATCCACAGGTTTGCATACGAAATTTTTAGATTAAAACTCTCTTCTTGTCTCAAAAATATTCTGTATGATCACTCAAAACGTTCTGTGAGTTCGAAGATATTCCAACCATTTGAGGTACCGCTACTGTCGGTCTGGTTAGCCATTTTATCTTGGGAGGAAAAATTCCACAACCTCGGGTACAGTGAGGGAAATTATTTCCTTAAGGAAAACCCGTGAATTCGAACGACTTGGCTATTTTCTGTTTCATCTTAATTTCTGCAAAATAAAATACACCTCTTGGAAAGGTCATTTTGATGTTGTGTTGAGGGTATTTGACGTACTTCATTGTGTTCTTGTTTATACTTGAACTCAAGTTGAAGTTGGTGTTGTAATATACAAATTCTGTATACCCAACTATATTGTGGGAAATAACAATCTTAAGGAAATAAATTACTATTACAGAATCTGTATTGCTTGTTTTTGGAGATTAAAGTTTTAACTTTCTACTCCGCCTGAACTTAACTAGTGATTTGAAGTCATAAAAACTTCGTCACAAGTTAAAGATCATTCGGTTGACAATTGGAAGTCATAAAAACTTCATTGTTAACTAGAAACAAGAAGAAAAAAAAAATTAAAGTTGCTTAATTTTTATAAGTAGTATTCTGAAAATACTAATTATTTTTTGTCTTGTGGTGACAGAAAAATGGCAACTGAAAGTCAAATGATGGATGCAACAACATCTGTGGGGGTAACTAATATTGCCACATCAAGTCGCACAAATGCTCCGCCAACAATGATGGCATCGGCGGAGAAGCCCGAAAAATTTTTGGGCATTGAGTTCAAGCGGTGGCAGCAAATGATGTTCTTTTACCTCACCACTTTATGTCTGCAACGGTTCACTAGCGAAGACGCTCCTGAGGTGCTTGAGCGAACCTCGAACAAAGACCGCTTCGTTATTGTAGAAGCTTGAAAACATTCGGACTTCCTTTGCAGGAATTATATTTTGAGTGGTCTCTAAGACGACTTCTACAATGTTTATAGTGGAACAAAGACATCAAATGAACTTTTGGGGGCACTTGAACGAAAATATAAAACGGAGGATGCAGGAATTAAGAAATTCCTTGTTGCACGGTTCCTAAACTTCAAAATGATAGATAACAAATCTGTTGTCTCTCAAGTACAGGAGTTGCAATTCATCATACATGATCTCCTAGAAGAAGGTATATCTTTGAAAAATACCTTAGTTGAACAAATTAAAAATGTTCTTAATACTCACATAAACTGTTTTGTAAGTTTAATTGTGAATGATGCTTTCCAAGTAGAAGCGATAGTTGAGAAGCTACCACCTTTGTGGAAAGACTTCAAAAACTACTTAAAGCATAAACGCAAGGAGATGACTATTGAAGATCTTATTGTCCGATTTTGTATTGAAGAGGATAATAAAGCTGTCGACAGAAGGTCAAAGGGGAATTCTGCAATTAATGGAGCACATCTTGTGGAAGATGACCAAAACAATTCCAAGAAAAGGAAGAAAGCTGAACAAGGAAGCAATCAACCCAAGAAAAAGTTCGAGGGAAAATGCTTTAACTGTGGCAAGATGGCCACAAGTCCACAGATTGTCGTGCCCCAAAGAAAGGCAAGAAGAAGGATCAAGCAAAAATGATTGAATCCAACAAAGAATGCAATGATTTGTGTGCTATGTTCTCATAATGCAACTTGACGGGGAATCCTCGCGAATGGTAGATGGATTCTGGTGTCACCCTCCATGTTTGTGCCAATAGAGAGTTGTTTTCGTCATTTACTCCGGCTCAAGTAGAAGAAATGATCTACATGGCTAACTCCGCTACTGCTAAGGTAGAAGAAACAGGGAAAATATACTTGAAAATGACTTCGGGCAAGGTCTTGATACTTAACAATGTCTTGTACGTTCCTGGATTACGTAGGAACTTAATCTCTGTTTCACTTCTAGACAAGAACGGATTCAAATGCGTAACCATTTCTGGAAAAGTTGTAATTAGCAAAGGAGAAATGTATGTAGGAAAAGGCTATCTGACCGAAGGCCTTTATAAGATGAATGTAATGACTGTTGAAATAAATAAAAGTTCGAATTCTTCTTATTTGCTTGAGTCTTATGATTTATGGCATGAACGTTTAGGCCATGTTAATTACAAAATATTATGAAAACTGATTAACTTAGAAGTTTTATGTCACGCCTCAGATCCTATTGGGGCGGACTGACACCCGTAACCGAGGAGGCCCGGGAGAACCAACTCATAACCTTATACTTCCCATGCATACCTCTATGACAACCCGAAATTCGAACAGCATCATGTCACATATAAAAGGAAATAATCACCCGTATAAGCTCGAGCACACATATATATGTATATACAATACTTGGCCGTTGGAGCCATCACGTCTACTAACAAAACACCACCTTGACCGTACATTAGGTCTACAAAGCCTCTAGACAATACACAAAGTTTAACTAAGGTCGGGACACACCCCGCCATATAACTAACTTCTATACAATATCAAAAGTGACTGGATATGACACGGAAAGCCCCGAAGCAAACTGGAGCTCGCCAAAAGCAGCTGGATATCCTAACTCCTACTTGTGCGGTGTATGAGCTGAGGTACCTGTGCCTGCAGCATGAAATGCAGGTCCCCCGTGAGGGACATCAGTACAAAATATATACTGAGTATGTAAAGCTGTAGATAATCACATATGATATAGGAGTTCAATAGAAATTAGAAACAAGTGAATAAATCGTAATAGAAGTGGACCACACTTACTAGAACTTGCGACAACCTGTACATTGTATTTATTCAATCACTTTACCTCCATTCTTATCATCTTTGTAATCATTACTGTACTGTACTGTGACCATTAGGCTGCCTCCAGTACATATCAATTAGGATCGACCCATGATAGGCTTATGCCCCTAGGATACCACCCATAACCACATAAATAGGGATCGACCCATGATAGGCTTATGCCCCTGGGATACCACCCGATAAGAGAGAACTTTCATCACTTAGCTCAATTAGTCTTTGAGATTATTATTTTGGTCGTCACCGCATTTTTGATACTTTGAAACAATGATACATCAATAAGAGATATATAAATAGACCATCAATGCAATAACAATGAAGTAAGAACTCATTGGCACATCAATGAAGTGTTTTGGAGTCATCAATGCCATAACAATGAAGTAGGAACTTATTGGTATATCAATGAAACGTTTTGGAGTCATTAATAGCACATGGATCTTGTTTTGAGTAATCGAATACCTTCTGACATTCATTAGTGCAATAAACATGTAAGATTTGGAAAACAAGTAAGTATTGGAATGTCTTGACATCTTGTAGGGTGGAAACAAGTTCATTGGTAACGTAGGACATCATACAAAACCATTATGGATCACATGTTATTGAATAACTTTGGAAACTTTCTTAATAGAACAATTGTTCACTTTCATGCCAAAGATATGGTAAAGAGTATGATTTACATACCTGACTGTCAACCTTCAATACTAGTCCCAAATGGACTTCCCGTCTTTTCGGATTACTTATCTATAATGAACATATATAGCAATCTAGTATTAGCAACCAAACATCACAATTCAATTATTTGAATTCACCAAACTAGTGGTTAAGTAGTAAGCCTTAATTACACCATAAAGGGTGTCACCTTAACTCTCTTATACTCCAATTACATTCACATGCCATGCATATTCATACAAAATCCTCCAATATCAAGTTTGAATTCATTTATCCTTCCAACCAATCCATTAAACCAAATTGAGCCATAGAAATAAATAATCATCAATTCAATAGTATATCACCATGTCCACCTTCCACAATTCGATACAACCAAACCATGCAAAATAGTCCATAACCCTATTTCCATCACCTTTCAATAACATCCAATACATATAATCCTCTATCACACATATACATATGGAAAAGAACAAAGGCAAACAATATTCATACCTTAGAATTCACCTCTTGATTATGCAATCCTATTTGCACAAATATGACAAACACAGTTATCGGATTACTTTGGAATTTCTACGGTTGAATCAAAAGTAATTTAAAGGTCAAATTTGGCTAGGGTTTGTTCTTTCTCAATGATTGATGATGAAAATGAGTTTTTGAACTCATATACATGTATATATACACATATTCTCGTCCATAATATAATAGTAAAAGACCAAAATGCCTTTAAAATTTAAATAATGTCAAATCTATCCTTTGGTGGACTGTTTTGATAAGCTAAAGTAGATCGACCATAACTCTTTGCTCCGATATCGGATTTGGGTGAAATTGGTATCGTTGGAAGGATAATTCAAATAGCTTTCATTTCATATGAAGTATGCCACCCAGTTCGTCCTGTACAAGGAGTTATGGTCGTTTGAATTTTTTCCTAAAAATCTATTTTGATAGGCTGGAGTAAAACGAGTATAATTCCTTACTAAGACGTTGGAATTGGATGAAACCAATTTCATTGGAAAAAAAACTCAAAGATCTTTCTTTTCATAGGTCACAGATCTCCCAGTTCATTATATTAAGGGAGTTATGATCGTTTGAAGTTGACCCAAAAATTCGACTGGCCTCAGAAGTTTGTGTGCAGGAAATTTTCCTGAACATTTACTATTCTCAAATATCCCGGCCACCGTTTTATAGTTTCGAACGTGCTCGATTATATCCGAAACCTATCCGTTTTTGGAAATCTTTATATCATTGGAAAGCTTATTCAATAACCTTCGCATGGAACCATCGACAGGCGAATTCCGGTATAAATAAAATAAAAAATTAATTCCATATAAATAAGACCAAGACATGTACTTGAATACGCCAATACACGTACTTGAATACGGGGTGTTACATTTTGCCAAACTTTGAGTGCAATAAATCAAAGTGTCAAACGTGTGTGGAATCGAAGTATGCAAAGCATCCTTATGAGTCCGTTGAAAGGAATTCCAATCCCTTAGACTTAATACACACTGACTTTTGTGATATGAAATCAACATCATCACGTGGTGGGAAAAAGTGTTTCATAACTTTTATTGACGATTGCACAAGATATTGTTATGTCTACTTACTAAATAGCAAGGATGAAGCAATAGATGTATTTAGGCAATATAAAACTGAAGTTGAAAATCAGTTAGACAAAAAGATCAAAATGATAAGAAGTGATAGGGGCGGAGAATATGAATCTCCCTTTGCGCAAATATGTGTAGAGAATGGAATAATTCATCAAACTACGACCCCATATTCACCTCAATCTAATGAAATTGCGGAAAGGAAAAACCAAACTTTGAAGGAAATGATGAATGCCTTACTTATAAGTTCTGGTTTACAACAAAACTTATGGGGGGAGGCTATCCTTACGGTCAATTGTATACTCAACAGAGTTTTCCATAGTAAGACACAATCAACTCCTTACAAAAAATGGAAAGGAAGGAAACCCAACTTGAAATATTTTAAAGTGTGGGGGTGTCTAGCGAAGGTTCAAGTTCCTATACCTAAAAGAGTTAAGATAGGACCTAAAATGGTGGACTGCGTGTTCATAGGATATGCTAAAAGTAGTAAAGCATGTCAATTTTTGGTTCATAAATCCAAATATCCAGATATTAATGAAAATATGGTAATTCAATTAGACAATGCTGAATTCTTTGAAAACGTTTACCCGTATAAAATTAGACATGAACAGTCTAGTGGAGGATCTAAACGACCTCGAGATGAACCAAGTGAGAATGTACATAATGAAGAAAATCCAAGACGTAGTACATGTCTAAGAATGTCAACTTTGTTTGGATCGGATTTTGTAATATTTCTCTTAAAAAATGAGCCTCAAACGTTTAGAGAAGCGATGTCGTCGTCAGACTCATCCTTTTGAAAAGAGGCAATCAATAGTGAGATAGATTCAATCTTAAGCAACCATACATGGGAATTGGATGACCTTCCTCCCAGAAATAAGCCGTTAGGTTCTAAATGTATCTTCAAAAGAAAAATGAAGGCGGATGGTACTATTGACAAATACAAGGCAAGACTTGTAGTAAAAGGCTTCAAACAGAAGGAAGGTCTTGATTACTTTGATACATACTCACCAGTAACAAGGATAACCTCGATTCGAATGTTAATTGCCTTGACGTCGGTATATGATCTTCAAATTCATCAAATGGATGTGAAAACTGCATTCCTAAATGGAGATTTGGAGGAAGAAATATACATGGAACAACCTATGGGTTTTGTGGTTCCAGAAAAAGAAAATAAGGTGTGTAAACTTGTTAAGTCACTTTATGGACTAAAGAAAGCACCTAAACAATGGCATGCGAAGTTTGACCAAACCATGTTGGCAAACGGATTCAAAATAAATGAATGTGATAAATGTGTTTATATTAAAGACTCTCCAAATCATCAAGTCATTATTTGTTTATATGTGGATGATATGTTGATCATCAGTAGAGACATTTTTGACATAAATGCAACAAAACGAATGCTCGAGAGCAAGTTTGATATGAAAGACCTTGGAGTTGCAGATGTGATCTTAGGTATAAGAATCCTTTAAACTCCACAAGGGTTAGCATTGTCACAGTCTCATTATATCAAAAAAGTACTTGACAAGTTCATGTGTATGGAATTCGGTATTGTCAAGACTCCATTCGATGTGAACTTTGCAATTCAAAAGAATGAAGGTGAAAGTGACTCGCAATTGGAGTACGCAAGAGTATTGGGATGTTTAATGTATATAATAAACTATACACGACCAGACATAGCATGCGCTATCAGTAAATTGAGTCGGTACACGAGTAATCCCAATAAAACTCATTGGATGGCATTTAAAAGAGTTTTTGAGTATCTTAAATACACTCAAGATTATGCTTTGCATTATAATAAATATCATGCGGTACTTGAAGGATATAGTAATGCAAATTGGATCACCGGATCGAACGAAGTAAAATTCATAAGTGGATATGTATTTACTATCGGTGGAGTAGCAGTGTCTTGGAAATCATCCAAACAGATTTGTATCGCTCGCTCTACAATGAAATCTGAATTTATCACATTAGATAAAGCCAGTGAAGAAGCAGAATGTCTCCAGAATTTCTTGAAAGATATTCTGTATTGGACGGAGCCAGTGACACCAGTATGTATACACTGTGATAGCCAAGCGCCAATAGGTAGGGCAGAGAGCATGATGTACAATGGTAAATCTCGTCACATACAACGGAGACATAATACCGTTAGAAAACTCCTCTCTAGTGGAAACTATAGACTATGTAAAGTCAAAGGATAATATGTCGGATCCACTTACAAAAGGCCTATCTAGAGAAGGAGTAGAAAGGACATCCAAGGGAATGGATTTAAGGCTTAGGATAAGTCAGCATAGCGGTAACTCAACCTAGCAGACTGGAGATCCCAAGAGCTAGGTTCAAGGAGATCAAACAAATTTGTGTCTGGCAGGTTCAACATTGTCAATTACCCAATCCATTCCCATGATGTAGACAATGTATAGTAAACTAGGATAAGACTTAAGGTGAAAAGTCTTTTAATGATTATCTAAATTTGGCAGATTTGACCAAATAGTTTAATCTACAGGATTGAACGTTTAGAAATCACCTATGCGAGGGTGAAGTGGAAGCCGCTTCAAGGAGAATGTTAGTAAAGTCCTATTCTCTAAGCTCTCATGAAATCGGGACGTGTTCATGGCTAAAAAGAACAAAACCATGAGAACCATAAACGTTAAAAGGCTGGTTGCGTGACATGTATTGTCTAGGTGTACAATAAAGCTAGACGGTTCAAAGATATCAAATCTACCGATTGACCGAGTGCATCCGATGCATGTTCACTACGGAAAGTTCAAAGGAAAACCACTTATCCAGATACAATCAGTCTTTGCTTGATGATCACATACTTGTCCGTAAAAGTTTTATGAAAAATAGTCATTCCCCATTCATGTGGGGGATTTTTAGGTTCATAGAAGTGTGAATGAAAAATGGAGAAAAAATGTTGGAGAAGAGGAGACACCAATTTGGAAAGTGTACTCCCAAAATTGGAAAGTTCCCTAATTCTCCCACATTGGTGAGAGAAAGGAACTTTGGAGTGTTTATAATGATGAACACTTACTCCACATGGTAAGTGAGACAAGAAATAAGAGATGCCTCGCGCCGTTGTCGTCGTCGCTCGCTCGACTTCGAATTTGGATTTGGATTTGGAAAATAATCGATCGATGAGATCTATCTTTTTGGACAAAATTTATTTGAATTCCAAAAATATCAATAGTAACGCAGTAAATATTTTCTGTGTTTAATACTCCATTTACATGATTTCAGTTTCATTACGAAAGCATGCATACAGAAGCTATTTCGAACAGATGCTTCAGATAAATTTTCGAAGTGATGCAATTTTCACTAAAATGGTGCACAGTTTCGAAACTGAACTGATGCACTATTTCAGTAAACTGATGCACTGCTTCAGAACTGATGCATTGTTTCAATGAACTGACACACTTATTTATGAAATGGCATGCCTGTTCAGAACAGTCACAATGTTTAGATGAATAGACATAAATTTTCAGAAAAGGTTACACCTTTTAGATGAACCTTTGCCACTTTACAGAAGAGGCATCTTGTGGCTATAAAAACCTGGTTTCATTCATAGGTTTGCATACGAAATTTTCAGATTAAAAAAGTCTCTTCTTGTCTCAAAAATATTCTGTGTGATCACTCAAAACATTCTGTGAGTTCGAATATATTCCAACCGTTTGAGGTACCGCTACTGTTGGTCTGGTTAGCCATTTTATCCTGGGAGGAAAAATTTCACAACCTCGGGTATAGTGAGTGGGATTATTTTCTTAAGGAAAATTCGTGAATTCTGACGACTTGGCTATTTTCTGTTTCATCTTAATTTCTGCAAAATAAAATACACCTCTTGGAAAGGTCATTTTGATCTTGTGTTGAGGGTATTTGATATACTTCATTGTGTTCTTGTTTATACTTGAACACAAGTTGAAGTTGGTGTTGTGATATACAGATTTTGTATACCCGACTATATTGTGGGAAATAACATTGTATGCAGTCTTACCTTGTATTTCTGTCAGAGGTTGTTTCCAAGGTTTCAACTCGTGACCTCCTGATCATATAACAACAATTTTACCGATTACTCTAAAGCTCCCCTTCATAATAATTAACAAGCAATGACCTATAATTAAAAAGGGAAATTTACGACTGGAGATTCACACGTGTGTTTCGCCTTTTCGTTACTTAACTCAGTCGCTAAGTATTTTCTTCATTTTATATTACTTGATCTCATATTAAACATATATAGTTGCGTTAAGGAGATTTAAAAAAATAAAAATATAATAATTAAAATCTCAAAATAAATTTTAAACTCACTAATCCAACCTCTAATCCACTAACGCATATTAACAAGAATTTAAGTTTAGTGCATCGTTGGTGTATTTTTTTTTTACCTGTTGTGGCAAGTCATCCATTTTTACATTTTTACCTGAGAAATGGATGGTCTGCTACAACAGATAAAAGTTACCTGATGGTGTAAAAAAAAAATATATCAACGGTGCACGAATACATATGTGCCCGAAGAACACATGTACCCAAATCTCTACTCCATGTTGAATATTTACCCTTACAGATAAAGTAGTGGTTATCAAAGAGTTTGAAAACATTCATGTCACATAAATTAAAATGAAAATTAAGGTAAGAAAAATGAAAATATAACATGCTACTTAGGATTCAGGGGAATAGTTATATAACACAAAGGTATATGTTTATATTCACTTCAAAATTTAAGACATAAAAGAAAAAAAAACACAAACAAAGTTGTTTCGAATTCAATTTCACACAATTAACAATCCACCATCTCTTGCTTGAAGAATTTTTTTTTTTTTCAGTAAGTAAGATGGACAGTAATCCTTAACAATGTCTCTGCACCATCTGTAACATGTTGACCTGTTGGTATAAGTGAGCGAATTTCTGCGAATCCGCAAGCATTTTTAAATTTACCAGTTCCTCCAGTGACTGAAATTCTTGACATAGTACTTCCAATTCTATAAACTCCGAAAAAATTGAGGCTATCGCCATATTCGCCTCCTTCCATCATCGCGATAAATGCCATCATTTGAGTAGTCCCATCTGCAGAACTTGAAACATATATACCTTGTGCTTTCCCAAGGTTTTGTGTGCCTAGCTCAGGGGATGAAGTCAAGTAGTCATCGATAACTGTGATGGTACCTGTCGAGACATAATATAATTAAGGTTGTTAAAGTTGTCAATTTTCTAATGACGTAAGCTTTTAGATAAGATAATCACATAGTTCAACATGGTGTTGGAGCATGCAAGAGTTCATAACATTTTCACGTGTTTAGCCAATGTAAAAGAATCAAACCTCAACTATATATACATGAGAGTCCTTTTGAAATATAATAAAGTAATTAAAACTGTGATCTGTCTCACAACTTAAGAATTCAAATAAAATGGTCACGAAGTTCAACATAGTATTGAATCAGGCAACTGAAAAGGCAAAAACATGTTTGTCGAATCATGCAAAAGGTCGTCCTAGGTTCAAATCTCACCGTCATTCAGAATAACAAAACTATTTCGACATGTTTGACCAATGAAAAATAATCAGGACAACACGTGAGAAGGCATGCTAAGACGGCGCGATATCTCTAACAGTTTAAACTTTTATACGTACCAAAGCCGAGGCCCAAACCATCAGGGCCTAATTGAGTAGTAACAGTACTAGTTTGGCTATTCTGGATGCCAGCAAAAGTTGTGCCTGTTAAGCCAGTTCCTAATGGAACACCATTGATATTGAATGTTGGAATTGCACCATTAGAATTTGGAATTGCCACACCATTTTTAGAAGGTTGAAAACCTAAAGGCCTTGCAAAAGGTATTTGTCCACTGTAAATGTTGCCAAGTAAACCAGTAATTGGCCTAGCTGTTGGATTATTTCCACCGAGAATGTCATGCATGTATAATTCGAGTATCGATACTCCATGATTTTGAGGGTCAATCGCGACAACAAGGGGTGTCCTTGTTGTCGCGTTGACTATGGCTGCAAATATAATTGCAACGAAAATGGAGTATCGCCATTGACTTAACATTTTTGTGATTTTCGTTATAGGGAAAACTGAGCTATTTTTTTTGTTTATGTTTGTTTGATTTAATATGAAGTTGTGTTCAAGATTGCAAATTTTTATATGTTGATATGATTATAATGGGAGATGATGGAGTTGTTGTTTACATATGAAGTTATGGTGCAATTGTTGGAGTTATTCCAACAAAACCTTAGAAAAATTATGTGTCATTCATTATTTATTATGTAACAATAGAAAGCTCTACATATGATTAAATTTGTGTTTAAAATGTGTTAAAAGTGAGTTAGTCTCATTTTGTTTGTTTGGAGAATTATATAAGTAATTAAGTATTAGTAGTATTATCTATTGAAAGGTCAATTATAGATCAGAGAATAATGACCCATAGCCCAATTATTGAACCTAATCCATCTTAATTCTCACTTATATTTCTTGGTTTTTCTTTTCCAAACTACATAAATCCCCCAACAGATCTTTACAGTATCTACTTATTCTCTCACAACCTTTAAATTAATTACATCATAACCCACTTCGTAACAATATCTCAAGATACACGTGGATACATGTCGTAATCGCTCAGGTACATATGGACACATGTAATAAACCCCCAAATACATGCGACTAAAGGCGGAGCCAAAATTTCTACTAAAGGGGTTCAAAATTTGAATAAAAACTAATCGAAGGAGGTTTCACGACATCTATTATATATAGAAAAAAATAAATTTAATCATGTACAAACAGTATAATTTTTCATCGAAGGGGTTCCTATGTCAAAGGCCGACTCCCCCATGCATACGACTAGTCGTAATCCGCATGTATTTGATGAGACTGTGTAACACCCTAACTTAGGGAGGAGTCCCACATCGGCAAAACACAGGTGAGATGCTAGGTATATAAGTGAGAATTTTAAAATTTTGTAATGGTATATTATGTAATAATGAAAACTCTATCTTAAAATTTTACTATGTTGAAATTTAGCCTCACACAAAATTGATTTTGTCCTTCAAAAGGTACAACATAGAATAGAATGGTTCTCACTATGTCTGCGTTGGCCTTAAAGAAGAGACAAAGGGAAAATGGTAAAGGCAAATGATTAAAACATAACTAAAAAATCTCTGAAACAACCAAAAAGGCAAACACTCACTATAATAAAAAAGAAGAAAAATTGTTGAATTAATAACCAAAATATTAATGTGAAATTGTAGAATTATAGAAGAAGGAATGAGAAGCACAACTTAGAGAATGGAGATGAGAAATAAGAGTTGCCTAAGCATAATCATAAGGGCAAACAACATATATCCCGGCAATTTGAAGCTTAATTATAGGAAATTTCGATATTTTGCATAATTACTAAAAATTTCGACTTTGAATTTGTCGAGATACATAATTAGCTTCCAATACACCCAACGAAGATACTCCCTCTAATACAAAATGATTGAATTGTTGGGGTATACACACCCTTTTAAAAAAAATCTTTTAGGACATAAACTGTAAGTTACTTTCCATTATTAACCTTTCAATTGTTCTTAAATTACTCTCGTAGAAAATATGAAGTACTTAAAAACCTCATTAAATGAAAAGGTAAGATTGGAAGAATTTTCCACATGTTTCTTAAAGAATGAACAATAATTCATTTATTTTATACATTGAAAAATAACTCAACCATTCATTTATTTTGGAATAGAGGGAGTATATTTTTCTTTTCTTTGTAAAGATACATAATTAGAACTAGATAATTTTTTTTCGATTCTGAGTCTGTCTAGATACATGATACATCCAACGAATATACATTGTTTCCTTTGTAAAGATACATAATTGTCTCCCCATACATTTTTGCTGATTTTGGGCTGTCGAAATATATAATTAGCTCCCGATACATCCAAGGAAGACTTATAAATAGTTCGAATTTTTGTAATTACTTTTATAAAGGTGGAGATTTATGTAAATATAGTATGCTAAAGTGTGAGTTTATGTTATTTTTCTTAATCATAATTTGCAAAAACCATGTTCTCGTCTCGAATTCTAAGTCCTATTTAACCAATTCATAATTGGGTCTAGATCTCGAATAAAAATCTTCAACATTTAAATCGGTCTAATAATCCCAACTGGATCTGTCTCATGCACCCCTTTCAGTCTATCGACTCGTATGTAGTTAGCTTGGTTCACAACAATCTCCTGTATTTTCAGTTCGTGAGATTTCATTGATATGTTGTTGTTGTAGTAATATTGGTTAGGTGGTTAGGGTGGGGGCAGTGGCGGAGTCAGGATTTTTATTGAGGGGGTTCAGACGTATATATACGAACTAGTCGAAGGAAATCCAGCATCACTATATATGCATAAAAAATACTTTTAACCATATAAAAACAGTATAATTTTTCGTCGAAGGCTAGAGCGAAGATGGCTCCGTCACTGGTGGGGCGGGGGAGGAGAAATCAGAAGCACATAATTAATTAAGCACCAATAAACTAATTAAAATCGTTCATTTACTAATTTTTTTTATTTCTATTATAAATGATCACGCATTACATAAAATAATGCACTTATTGATCCCTTACTAATGGATCATACAAAAATATTTAGGAAAAATTACACAAATTTCATATTTAATACACCATATTACATAATATTTTGTAATATTTTAAAAATTACATAAAATCCCAAACTTCATATTTACTAGTGATACGTATGCTATATGTATAAATTAATTAATCACCAAGTGGTAATTTTATAAATCTTCTCATTTCCTCTGTCACCTTGCAAATAAAATCCACATAAACGTGTCTGACCATTAAGTCGTGAACCTTTAATACATCCAACATTATTATTATAAACTTCGAAAGCTTTGTCTTTTTTACCCCCACCAAAAATGACAGAAGAAAAGTGTATCATCAAATATTCTCTCACGAAATGACCATTCTTTTTTGTCATTTTGTATAATGTCATGAAATCCAATATCTTTATTTTTAGACGCACAATGAACTTTTAAAACCGGTGTATTTGGAGGAGATTATTCACAACTTGAATATGGTTTTGATTACCTGCAAAAAATTCACTTATCTTGCTGCTTTTTACTTGTAAAATATTTATGGACATAATAAATAATAGAAAAAATATTTTGATAATATAGGAATAATTCATCTTGATAGGTTGAATTAGAACCTTTTTTGGCAACAAGAAGTGATTTGCAATTTTTTTTTCCTTTTTTTTTTTTTTTTTTGGTGAAGGGAGTTGTTAGCTATAAGATTACATTTTTTTTTTTTTATTTGATACTTGAATTTATAATTCAAAATTGAGTCATTTGATTGTTACAATGTTATAATTATGAAAATTTCAATTTGATTTATGTAAGGAAGGACATAAAAATTGCGATAATTTTTCGTCTTATTTTTATAACAACTCTATGATCCATGCATTACGGCGTTGCTTTTGAAAGATTGTAAGCTATTTTTTTAATTTAGTGTTTTATAATATTAAAAAAAGTTGTGAATCACGCAATACAGTAATTTTTTATTGAGGTAGTTATTGTTTTTGTAATTAATAAGTCAATTAATTTCTTACGCGATACAAACACTTGTGGTCAGAATATTATTTCATTGGAGAATAGAACACGTTTAATGAGTCAAGATTTAAAAAAAAAACCCAATAACTCATTTATGTAGTTATCAAATCGATCTTTAACGAATAAGATCTTTTTTATGGTTGACACCACCTGAAAGAGAATTGATGAAAGTTCGTTCAACGATAATTGTTTATCAAAAATAAATAGCTACCAAAAAGAATTAACTTTTTGCAAAAACAAGTGAGATTAATAGAAATCCTTTTGGTGCTAAAGGGGAATCCCTAAATATTTAAAGAGTATGTTGGTGTAGTGATGTAAAATTCATCACTTTATGAAGTATTTCTTAATTAAGATTTTTTAAATGATTTTATACAATAAAGAATTTTGTTTAAACTAAGTGAATTTAGAAGGATGATGTGCCTTTAATACTAAATAACTAAAATAATAATTTGTGCCAAGTTTAAAATTATTTTTTTTTAACAATTCTCTCAATGATTCAAAAAGTTTATATTGAGAATGACCGTCAGAAAACTCAGGAATTAAATATAGAAGGTCAAAAAAGATTCACGAACAACAAAAGATACTGCTTATAGTGACTGTGTATTGTTTACCTCGAAGAGGTCGACTTTGATGTTGGGCGTAAAGATGATCCATGTTCGTTTTCTTAGGACCTGCTTTAGAGTTTCTAAGAGGGATTCTTACATGATAATCGTGACATCAGTAGCTTATTTTGATTTAAAGCTAATATTTAACCTCAAAATAAAATTAATAACTACAACTATTACTTATGCCTCTGTCTCAATTCCAAACAAGTTAGGAATCTATGAGAGCAAATAACCACTTTCGAATTAATTAATCACCAATCTAAGTGGTGTTGTGAACCTTTAATACATCCATAATTCTTCTAAATAAGTTAAGAAGCAAAAGACTTCTGAATAAGATAAAAAACAAAAGAAATAAAATAGTATGTGCGTAAAATAATTATGTACAATGATCTGCTAAAGTTGGGACGAAATCATCGTATTAAAGCAGACCCAAGCTATGTAGTCCATCATTGAATAATGAGTCTGCAGCAGACAAATAATGAAACAGGTGAATGAAACGAGTGAACCAACCCTGTCCAATGAACAAAATACAGTATTATTCCAACAACAGAGCAGATAAGTTGGGAATCAGAGCGAATAAATAACTAATTTTGATGAATATATTTTTTTCCTCTATATCTTCCAGAAAAAACCCTACAGCTGTCGCTATCCATGTGCATCGATGAGTCTCCTTGTCGCTATCCTACATCTTAGTAAGTTTTTTTTGGGGGGTGGGGGGTGGGGGGAGGAGGTAGAATTTTTTTCTTTTTTTTTTTTTTCTAAGAAACTTGCTAGTTTACATTTCTTTGTTATTTTTGGTATTTGAATTTATCATGCAAAATTATAGCACTAATAGTTACAATTCAATGGTAATCAGAATATTTACGAGGAATGTGAATTATACAGGCAGGGAAGGCCATAAAAAATGTGTGTAAAACAATTTTTTTCAGTGAGGTGTTCATTTTTTATTATGTGAATATTATCTTTTAATTACAGTCTCTGCACGTAGGGTGTTGAATCATGACATTAGTAGCTCAGTTTGATTTAGAGTTACATCAGATGAATGTGAAAATGACATTTTTTTAATGAAAATTTTGGGGAAGAGGTGTATATGTATCAATCGGAAGGATTTCGTACTAAGAGTCATTTGGTTTGCAAGTCAAGAAGATCAGTATACGGATTAAAACAAGTCTCCCGTCAGTAGTACATTAAGTTTGGCAGTGTTGTTACTTTCTTTGGGTTTGAGGAAGACGTTGTTGACTATACTATATATATCTTTAATCCAGTAAAAGTAAAATTTATTTCTTAATCCTATATGTTGATGATATATTACTTGCTAGCAATGATCTAGGAACATACATATTAATTAATGGCATGCATATACTGATCAAAATATATGTTTGCACTAAGAGATGAACCAAAAAAAAAAAAAAAAACGTTCAGTTTCTATTCTTTATTTTTTATTCTATTTAAAAGGATTTAAATTTTTGTTGTAAATGAACATACATTATCAGAGTCGAATTCAAGATATAAGGAGTTTATGAATTTGTGTAATAATTTTAAGTTAATATACAGTAATATATAATTATCAAACGTTTATAGATATTTTTTTTAAAAAAAATTAATACATACAAAGGGTCTAGATCCTATATATATGGATCTGCTCCTGCGCGTTACATATAATAATGCACTTATTCCCGCGCTAATATACATTACAAGAATATTCAAACTCAAAATAAAAAAAGTTTCTAGTAATATGTGCGTGTTTGAATGACCATTCATATTGATTATTCGGAGAAATACCTTGAAATTCCAAATCATTATCTTTAGACACAATGAATTTTAATGCTATTAAATGGGAATTTAGTTGGATCAATATTATTCACTACGTGAGCATGGATTGTGTAAGAAAGAAAATCACTTCTTACTTTTAAAATATTTATGGACAATATGATTAATAGTAGGAAAAGTGCTTTGTTGAAGGAATAATTCATCTTGTAAGATAAGTTTTTTTTTTTTTTTTTGGTTAGAATTTTTTTCTTTTTTCCCTAAGGAATTTTGTTAGTTTACATTTGTTGGTTATTATTGGTAGTTGAATTTATAATGCAAAATTACAACACTCAAAGTTATAATGCAATGGTAATGAGAATTTTGATGAGGAATGTGAATTATATAAGGAAGGACATAAAATATGTGTACCAATTCTTTTTATTGAGGTATATATTTTTGTTATGTAAATATTATTTTTTTAATTACAATCAGGATTATCTAACAACAGAATAGTCTCTACATGTGAAAATAATATTTTTTAATGGAAATATTGACGAAGAGATATATGTGTCCACCTGAAGGATTTAGTACTAAGAGTCATTTGATTTGTGAGTTAAAGAGATTAATATATCTTATATCCAGTGTGAGTAAAAATTGTTTCCTAGTTCTGTATATTGATGATATTGTACTTGCTAGTAATGATCTGGGATTGCACATAATTAATTAATGACATGTATATATTAACCAAAATATATGCTTGCACTAATAAGAGATGAATCAAAAAAATAAAATAAAATAAACTCGTTCATTTCCTATTCTTTATTTGTGGTTCTATCAAAAAAAAAAATTAAAATTTCTGTTGTAAGTGAACGCACATTATTAGAATTTGTATAATAATTTCAAGTTAATATACAGTAATAATAATCAAATTATCAAATGCTTATAGATATTTAGTAAATTTCTTCATACATATATACATACATATGGTAAAAACTTACACGCACTTGGTGACACATCAAACTAATGGTCTTTACCATGATTGTGTAATTAAATTAAGTAAAGTACATGTTAATTAATCATGGTTAAGTAACATGAACTTTAAATTCAAACACATCTCATACATGTATTGATTTGATGTATACACCGGGTGCGTGTAAAACTCTATAAGGTCTTAGATCTTCTATGGATTTGCCCCGTGCATTACATAGAATAATGCACTTATTCCCTCACTAATATACTACTTTACAAGAATATTCAAACTCAAAATGAAAAAAAGCGTCTAGTAATATGTGCGCTTTACAGTCCCGAAAAAGTTGGGGACCAGAGCGAATAAATAACTAATTTTTTTAGATCACAGTGATCATATTGTTATCTTATTTATTTATTTATTCTGTTTGTTTCTCCTATCTCATGTTGTATGCTTGTGTCGTTTGTCTACGGTCCTTTGTCTTGAGTCGGGGGTCTATCGGAAACAACCTTTCTACTTCTTCGAAGATAGTGGTATGGACTGCGTATATTTTACCCTCCCCAGACTCCACTATGTGGGATTATACTAAGTTTGTTGTTGTTGTTGTTGTTTGATGAAGCGGCTCCCATTCATAAAGCATATATTTTTTTCCTCTATCATCTTCCAGAAAAAATCCTGCATCCGTCACAGTCCATTTGCATAGATGAGTCCGTTTGTCAAGCTGTGAGTTTCTAATACATCCATTCCATTCATTGAACACTTCAAAAGCCCTTTCTTTTAAACCCCACCAAAAATGACAAAAAAATAACGTTTTCAATCCCTCGTGGAATGACCATTCATACATGCCATTCGTAGTAAGATCGTGGAATCCCAACTCGTTATCTTTAGAAGCACAATGAATTTTAATGGTATTAGAGGGAAACTTAGCAGGATCAATGTTATTTATAACTTGAATATGTTTTTTTGGGTTAGAAAAAAAATTGCTATTTACTTGTAAAATATTTATGGATAATATGATTAATAGTAAGAAAGTTGCTTTGATGTAGGAATAATTCATCTTGAAAAGTAAGATCTTTTTTTTTTTTTTTTTTTTTTTTTGGATTAGATTTTTTTTTTTTTTTGTTTCCTAACGATGTTATTTTACATTTCTTTGTTATTATTGATACTTGAATTTATAATGCAAAATTACAACACTCACAGTTACAATGCAATGGTAATGAGAATTTTTATGAGGAATGTGAATTATATATGAAAGGCCATAAAAAATGTGAATTATTTTCATTATGTTTACAACCAGTAGATAACCTTTCATTGTGCTTGACAGTTTCGTTTTTAGTGATGTGTATTTATTTTTTTTAACTAATTTAGTGTACGTGTGTATCATGTTAAAAAAAATAATTATATATTTAATTTAAATATAAAAAAATCAACTAATAATTTACGATGGCATTTTATAATTTACAAAGTTATTAAAAAAAAAAGAAGGTAAACCTATGATTCTTTTAACTATTTTATTTGGTGATAATATGCTTGTTTCATTCAATTTTCTATAAAAAATCTTCAACTCAAAGAAAAAATACAGAAATTATCAACAGAAAAAAATACTCGGAAATTGTTAAGTATATAATTCATATATAATTTTTAAAGCTATATTAACTAAAAGAAAACGACTTGAACGAAAATCAATCAAAATCAATACAGCAACAAAAACAACATACCCAGTGTATTCCTACATAATGGGGTTTGAAGAAGGTAGAGTGTACGCAGACCATACCACTACCTCAATCAAAATCAATATATAAGAAAATATAAGAAAGCCTTAAAGGAAAATTCGATTCATAATATTACTTAAATAAAGTTGTAAAAATTATATATATATATATATATATATATATATATATATATATA
>NC_061122.1:228389551-228434070 GCF_002878395.1 Capsicum annuum | reverse complement strand
TTTGTTGTTGTTGTTGTGAATGATATAAAGAAACTACTGTTTACAGTTGGAATGAGAAGAAAAATTAAATTACATAATTAATTAATTAATAATTAAAAAAAAAAAAGGGTAAAAAGACGATTTTATTATTAAAAGTGGTTCATTATTTGCTCTTTAGGGACTTTGAGGTGTACATAATAATAATATTTGTTTATTTTGAGTTTGAATATTTTTGTATGATCCATTACAACAGACCATTAGTGATTAGAATAATGTTAGGGTAGATCCACAGTAGGATTTGTGGATTCATGCAATCCAATAATTTTTGTCTATTTCATGTATATATTTAAGAAAATTTACTAAATTATATATGAATATTTGATTATTGTGAACCTAATTATTATTGTATATTAGCTTGATGTCTGTTATAGAAACTCATAAATTAAACTTTAAATCACTGATCTGTCATTTACATATGAACTTAAATCCTTTTAAGGAGAATCATAAATAAACGATAGGAAATATATATATATATATATATATATATATATCCCCGATCCATCTATGATAATGAGTTTTCATTTACATTAGAAATTAAATCCTTTTAAGGAGTTTCAGAAATAAACAATAGGAAATGAATGATTTTAATTTTTCGGTTCATCTCTCAGCACAAGCATATATATATATATATAGTCAAATTGATCGATCCACGATAGTACATTAAAAACTAAATTTACTAATATAAAATGTGATGGAAAAAGAACGAAGAAAAGAAAAGAAAAAAAAAACGTGGAAAGAAACAGAAGAAAAATAATTAAGAAGGCGTGATACTAAAACTGTCTAATCTTTTAAAAATTAAAGGTTACAAACTTTTTACGAAAAAGAAAATTATTTCACGTGATTCATGAACGATTTTTAAAAATAATTATTTAATATTGTTTCACTCGCGATACCTCAAAATGATTCTTCAAATCAATTATAATTTCACTATTCAAGCTACCCAAAAATTAGTTCCTTAAATAAATTTATTTTTACTAATGATACACAAGAATATAGTTATTGAGTTTAAACATATCTCCATGGTTCTTATTGACGCAAAAAAAAAAAAAAAAAAAAAATTATGGTGATACTATATTTGTAAAACTATTGTTTAATTTATTCCAAAGGTTCTTCATGGCTTATAAATTGGTTGTTAATATATATAAGAGCTCTATATATTTTGGAGGTGTTCCACACCTATCAAATAGAGGTTCTTTCCGTCGCATTCAATTGAGAAATTTGCGCTACGAGCAGAGGCGGAGACAGCTTAGTAATAAGGGATTCGTCCGAATCCCTTTCGATGGAAAATTATACAAATAATACATGATTAATTAAAATAATTTTTATGTATATATTGTATATGTTGAACTTTCTTCATTGAGCTTTTCTTCCGATTTTGAACCATCTTAGCAGAAATTCTGACTCCGCCTCTGACTATGAATTATATTTTTTTCACTCATTTTCCACCAAATCAGCTTATCGAAAAAACACGTATTTTGTAATTTAATCATGGTCATAGGTTATTGTACTTGTAATGAATTATACTATTTTTGACATTTTATACAATCGTTTATCCAATAATCTAATGTAAAATGTTGAGTCCGTACTTGCAAGAATCAAAACTTTTATTTATTAAATTACAACGCGTTTGCCATTTAATTTCATACAATATTTCTCTAAAACTACTAGATTTAATTTCTCATGAATCCACATATTAAGTACAACAATGCACTTATTAAGTATCCCAAGAGTACGCAAGATATTTTTTACTCCTATCATCTTCTAAAAAAAATCCTGCATCCGTCACTGTCCATTTACATAAATGAGTCCGAGGGTCAAGTTGTGAATTTTTAATACACCCATTAAAGACGTTGAACACTTCAAAAGCTTTTTGTTTTGAATCCCACCAAAAGTGACAACAAAATAAAGTTTTAGAAAGATATTTCTCGCGAAATGACCATTCAAATTGTTGATTTGGAATAATGTTACGAAAATCCATATCATTATCTTTAGAAGCACAATGAACTTTCAGGTAACAACTTGAACATGATATTTTTTGCGAACAAAAATATCATGTACCTTAATGCTTCTTACATGTAAAATATTTATGGACGATACGATCAATAGTAGGAAAAGTATTTTGATACAGGAATAACTCATCTTGGGTTCACGACTTGGAAATATCCTATTTTCCAAATGCAAGGTAAGATTGCGTATAATGAATCCTAGTGGTCCAGTGCTTTTCCAAACCCCGCATACAGTGAAAACTTTATTTCACCGGACTGGTTTTAGTTTTTTTCTTTTGGTGGGGAATCCTAAGAAAATTATTTGTTTACATTTCTTCGTTATTATAGTACTCATAGTTACAGTGCAATGGTAATGAGAATTTTTATGAGGAATGTGAATTATACATGAAAGGCCATAAAAATGTGAATTATTTTCATTATGTTTATAACCAGCAGATAACCTTTCATTGTGCTTGACCGTTTCGTTTTTAGTGATGTGTATATTTATGGTTGTGTGACCATTATGGTTTGTAGGATTAATTGTTAGAACATGCAAAACGGAAATAATAATTCTACAGGATCAATAACTTACATATAATCTAGACAATATAAATCATCAAACGAAATTGAAAAACTTGTGTGGGCAAGTACTTTTGGATTCAAAGAGAATATGTCCAGGAAAACTATCTTAATCTTCTAAGCCAAAACCCCTTTATATTCTTATTAGGGGAAAGCCAAAAAAATAAAATAAAAATCAAAGGCAAAAGTTTCTAACTTTTCAATTGCTTATTCTTACTTTACATAAAAAGGGAGTCAGAAGACAAAAAGTATATGACTTTTCAATTGTTTATTCTTACTTTACATAAAAGGGAACCAAGAGACAAAAGTTTATGGCTTTTCAAATGTCAAAACGTTTTCTGCCTCTTTAATTTTTCAAAAAGTTTTTCTTAAAAAAAAAGAAAGATTTATTTTCCTTATAAAAGACCAGTAAGTAATATTACTTCTTTTAGTAAGTCCTTTCTCTTTTCCAAAATTGATTAGTTAATCAGGTATAGCAGGAACCGTAGATTTATTAAGTGAGGCTTTCAATTATGATATTAATTCGCAAATGAATGAATTACCATATCACAATAAATTACAAATTATTCTACTAAAATTTTATAATTGCACTCCTCGATTTAATTTCAAAATCTATCATTACATCTTATTTAACTCCCCATGTTAGAATTACCGACACCAATCAATTAAATTAAATTCTCTGAAAAATTTAACTCATTAATTAATTTAATCCTTTATTTATAATGTTTAACTTATTTCACATGACGGATACAAAATTCATCTGCAGGGTTTTCACGTGAAAACTTATAAGCAGCCATAAAGGAGTATCTTCTATCTCAAGATCAAGATATGGTTCTATCAACTAATTAATGTTTCACTAATTTTTACACTCATTTCTTCCACATGCTTATCAAAAACCTTCTGGGTTAAGCCCTTTGTAAATGGGTCCTCTAAATTGTTCTTCGACTCAATCTTCAAAACTCTCACATCACCTCTTTGAGTTATATCCCGAATCAAGTGATATTTTCTCTCGATATGCTTACTTCTTTTATGGCTTCATGGTTCTTTCGAGTTTGCAACTGCACACTATTGTCACAATAAAGTGATAGTGGTGTTTGAACCGAAGGAATAACTCCAAGATCTTTCAAAAAGTTATCGATCCAAACAACCTCTTTTGCCGCCTCAGAGGCAGCTACATATTCAGCTTTCATGGTGGAATCAGTAACACATGATTGCTTCATAATACTCCAAATAATGGCTCCACCCCCTAAAGTAAACACATATTCTGAGGTAGATTTTCTAGATTTTCTATCCGATTGAAAATCTGAATCAATATACCCAATAGGTACAAGATTGCCGGAGTGAAAAACAAGCATGTATCCCTAGTCCTTTTTAGGTACTTGATTATATGCTTAACCGCAGTCCAATGTTCTTGCCCAGGATTAGACTAAAATCTTCCAACCATGCCAACAACAAAGCAGATATCTGGTCTAATGCACAACATAGCATACATTAGGCTCCCTACAGCAGAAGCATAAGGGACTACCTTCATTCTCTTTATCTATCGGTCGTTTTGGGCAACTGATCTTTTGATAGAGTAATTCTATGCCTAAAAGAAAGAAATTCCTTTTTGAAATTTCGCATGCTAAACCTTGCAAAAATAGTATCAATATAAAGTGCTTGAGATAAACCTAATATCCTTTGTTTACGATCTCGCATAAGCTTAATCCCAAGGATATGAGTCGTTTCTCCCAAGTCCTTCATATCAAAACTCACGGACAACCACTCCTTAATGGAATTCAACATGCTCACATTATTTCCTATGAACAAAATGTCATCTACGTACATAATAAAAAATGATACTCTATCTCCATCCCATTTTTTATATACACATGGCTCATTTTCACATTGCTTAAAATCAAAAGTCTTAATCGAATTGTCAAAACAAGTATTCTATGCTCTAGATGCTTGTTTCAAACCATAAATAGATTTCTTAAGTTTGCAAAATTTATGTTCATTACCATTTTTCATGAAACCTTCTGGTTGTGCCATATAAATACACTCGTCAAGGCTTTCATTTTGGAAAGCCGTCTTGACATCTATTTGCCAAATCTCATAATCATAATTAGCCACAATGGATAAGAGAATCCTGATGGATTTAAGCATAGCTACCGGCAAAAAAGTTTCCTTATAATCAATTCATTCTTTTTTAGTAAACTCTTCGCAACAAGCCTAACCTTAAAAGTTTATACTTTTCTATCCACACCTCTCTTTTTCTTATAGATCCATCTACAGCCAGTGGATTTGACTCTCGTAGGTGGTTCTACAAGTTCCCAGACATGATTGGAATACATAGACTCCATTTCAGATTTCATAGAAGCAATCCATATTTTAGCATCTTTTTCATGTAATGCTTCGGCGTAATTAAGAGGTTTCATATTAGGCTCCTCAGGAATTCTATCATACGATTCTCCAAAGAGCGCAAACCGTAAAAGTTTTCTAATAATTTTCCCAATACAACGACTAGTCACTAAAGGATCTGCTACTACTGGAACTAAATTTTGAACTACTTGAATGTCTTCCTGCACTATGACAGGTTCCTCGACATTACCCTAAACGTTTTCCTTCACAATTGCAGGCTGCTCGACGTTACTCCCACTACTTTGACATAGTGTAATGTCACGTGTTTGCTCTTGTGCAGCCTATTGACATTTCTCCCATTACGTGGATGCAATGGTATGTCAATAATGGTTTTTAGAATTCGTTCTTGTATTGCATTATTCGTTATTCTATTGCTCAATTTCCGTAAAATAATTTTACTTCTAGGAACGTAGTTCATTAAATAATTCTCTTCAAGAAATCTGACATTTGTCGAAATAATTACCTTCTGTTCCATAGGACAATAAAATAAACCCCCTTTTGTTCCTTTTGGATATCCAATAAAAACACACACTTCTGTACTAGATTTCAACTTATCAGATTTTTCTTTTAGCACATGTGTTGGACAACCCCAAATCCGAATATGTCGTAGACTAGGCTTGCGCCCACTCCACAATTTAGATGGGGTTAAAAGTACTGATTTTGAAGAAACCAAATCCAGAATATAATTTGTAGTTTCTAATGTATAACCCCAAAATAAAAAGGACAAATTTGAATAACTTAACATTGATCTAACCATTTCCATAAGAGTTTTATTTCGGCGTTCTGCCACACCATTTTACTGTAGTGTTCCCAGAGAAGAATATAGAGATGTAATTTCTGATTCTAATAAGTATTTAATGAATTCTGCAGAAAGGTATTCACCACCACGATCAGATCGTAATGTAGGGATATGTTTGTTATGTCTCTTTTCCGTTTTCATCTTAAATTTGTTGAATTTTTCAAAGCATTCAAATTTACGACGCAACAAATTAATGTATCTATATTTTGAGTAATCGTCAGTGAAAGTCACATAATGATCAAAACCACTTCTTGCTTGTATTTTCATTGGACCACACAAATCAGTATGAATTAATTCTAACTTATTACCGACTTTATTTCCTTTGGAAGGAAATGGTCTCTTGATCATTTTAACTTCTAAACAAGATTCAGAAGTTGAAAGTGCCTCCACTTTCAATGAACTTAAAGGTCCATCAAAAACCAACCGTGAGGTCCTATTTATATTAATATGACCTAGACGTAAGTACCATAAGTATGTTTCACTCAATTCTGAAATACATTTTCTTTTATGTGATTGATCAACGTTATTCAGTTTCATTTTTTGTAGCATATCATGGGAAACATCAAATATAAAAAAATCATGTATTCTAGGAGCAGAAATAATAAAAATATTTATTAAACTTATTAATAGCACAATTATTAGCAAAATAAACTTTGTAACCAGCCTCCATTATTCTTGAAACTGAAAGTATATTCCTTCTTATAGAAGGTACATAAAGAACATTATTCAGTCTTAAAATTTTAGAACTACTAAACGAAATAAAAATATTTCCTATAACTAGGCTGGTGATGGTTCTCCATTTTCCTGAAACATGTTCAGTTCATTTTTATTTAGGCGCCATGTTTCCTGAAACCTCAGCAAGGATGTGCAGCTATGATTAGTGGCTCCAGAATCTATAGCCCAAATTTGGGTAGAAACAGACGCTAAAAATATTTCAACGACATATGAAAAAAATGTACCTTATTTTTGCATCTTTGCTATGCAGCCGGGACACTCTTTCTTATAATGACCAGGTTGCTTGCAATGAGAGCATTTTCCCTTAGGCTTAGCCACACCACCATTAGCACCTGAAACCTTACGAGGCTTCTTTTTCTTTTTCTTTTCACCTTTCGACTTAGAAGTCAAAGCTGACGCCCTTTCAACCATGAACGCCGTAGGAGTAGCTTGTTGCTTAGAGAGAGATTCTGCCATTTGCAGCTAATTCAACAGTTTCGCAAGAGAGAAGTCCATCTTATTCATATTATAATTCAAGCAAAACTACTGAAAACTGTGCTGCAGAGTCTGCAGGACCATCTCAATCCAACTCATTCAACAAACTTATTATTTTAGGAACATGTTCCCTTACCAAAGTTCCTTCAACCATTTTTGTGGTCAAAAGAGCTTTTATGGTCGTCTGCTTTGCAGCACTATTTTTCTCACCAAACATCTCTACAAGATTCAATCATATCATAAGCAGTAGTCATGGACTGATGTTGATGTTGCAACACATTTGCCATTGAGGCAAGTATGTAGCATCTTGCCATCTCATCAGCCTTGACCCACTTATCGTAGGCTTTAATCTCATCATCAGTTGGTTCATATGACTTAACAGGATATTCATCAACCAGCACAAATTTAAAGCCCCCAATAGTAAGAACAATATCCAAATTATGTTTCAAGTCCTCATAGTTAGGGACTTCTAGTTTATTTTGATTCAGGATAGAGGTTAAGGGATTGAATGGAGACATGGTTAATCTATTATATAATCAAATTAAACATATTGCAGGATAATAAAATTCTTAAAATCACATCACATATATAACCATGCACGTGAATAGTTAGAATCTTTAGGAAAACTTAACCATTTAAAAAAATATACATGTAATGTCAGATATTTTATCTCTTAAACAAAAAAGAACCAACTCAGTTAGAGAGTAAGCTGTTGATTTAAGTTAGATAAATATCACATTTTCTAAGTCTCTGTACCATTGAGTCAACATGTAACTTAGTTGGAAAGTTAATACAAGTTATCAAAAATAAGAGACTATAAAACAGTATTACAATATATAAGTTTATTCGATGGGAAAGATGACCAATATCAACATGTAAACTCATAATATTTACTGTTATTTACCACTGGAAGGCATAAGGAATGATCCCTATCACCATTGGTTTGCAAAAAATAATTTTTTCAGAATTTTGAATTTTTCCAAAAATATTAAAATGCCAAAAAATACATCAAAACGACTTCGAATGGCCAAAAACAGGCCTGAGTCATAGTACTCTGTAATTATTGTTCAGTGGGTCGTTTCTAATAAACGTACCAAATTTCAAGTTATCGGAGTTCGTCAAAAACTGAAAAACTCCAAAATCGACCAAATCAGTAATTATTGGTCGAGCTGTTGCGATAGACATTAGGGTTGCCTGCAGTGCTTGGCCTTACTGCTACTGTTCATACAATGAGCAACAACTATAGTTGGTCATAGTCGAGACTCGTCATCGTTTTTCTCTTAAGCTACAAAACTAATTTTCACAAAACTATGCATAATTCGTATGCTTTCTTGATGAGAAAATTAAATTTTATTGGAATCAATATCATCATCAAAAACATGAACAATAGTCAGCAGCAACATGATATACAAATATTATCCGAAATATGTATAACAAATCATATAATTTCTTTTACATTATCTAGCTTATGTAAGAAGAGCTCTGATACCAATTGTTAGAACATGCACAACGGAAGCAACAATACAACAGGATCAATAACTTACATATAATCTAGACAACATAAATCATCAAACGAAATTGAAAAAGCTGCTTACCTGCTGAAGCTTTCACACAATTTGTTTACTGCTTTGACCTCCAGGGCAATACTCGTACTATATCCTGACTGACTTTAGCTATGAAACTTGTGTGGGCAAGTACTTTTAGATTCAAAGAAAATATGTCCAGAAAAACTATCTTAATCTTCTAAGTCAAAACCCCTATTTATACTTATTAGGGGAAAGCCAAAAAAAAAAAAACGAGAGGCAAAAGTTTCTAGCTTTTCAATTGTTTATTCTTACTTTACATAAAGAGGGAGTCTGAAGGCAAAAGTATATGACTTTTCAATTGTTTATTCTTACTTCACATAAAGAGGGAACCAAGAGACAAAAATTTATGGCTTTTCAATTGTCAAAATGTTTTCTGCCTCTTTAATTTTCCAAAAAGTTTCTATTTTAGAAAAAAAAAATTAAGATTTTTTTTCCTTATAGAAGACCAGTAAGTAATATTACTTTTTCTAGTAAGTCCGTTCTCTTTTCCAAAATTGATTAGTTAATCAGGTATAGCAGAGACCACAGATTTATTAAGTGAGGCTTCCAATTATGATATTAATTCACAGATGAATAAATTATCATATCACAATAAATTACAAATTATTCCACTAAAATTATGTAATTGCACTCCTCGATTTAATTTTAAAATCTACCATTACATCTTATTTAACTCTCCATGTTAGAATTACCGACACCAATCAATTAAATTAAATTCTCTGAAAAATTTAACTCCTTAATTTATTTAATTCTTTATTTATAATGCTTAACTTATTTCACATTACGAATACAAAATTCATCTGCAAAGTTTTCACGTGAAAACTTATAAGCAGCCATGAAGGGGTATCTTCTATCTCAAAATCGAGACATGGTTCTATCAACTAATTAATGTTTCACTAAGTGATTCGTCATCATCCAACGTATTAGGAATATGTTGACTCACAAAAGAGTCTCGCCTTTCAATAGATTAAAATGATAAAACAAACCACATAGATCATAATAATTATATCAAGATTAAGAGTATAAGTACATATAATGGTCTAGAGAAATCGTTAATTAATATTCAGAACACAAACGAATATCTCTAATTAGTCCGTTCAATACATACGAAATGTACTTTCACAAGAAGTCGGAATGTTACCAATCCCATAATTAAGATCAAATTATATTTAATCTTGTACTACAATCATCAAGATGTTTGTCCTACCTCATCTTTGATTGTGAACATTAATTTATTACTTATAAAAACCGATAATTTTAATCTTCCGTGCATGAGTTAAAATACTCCATACACAAAATTGTCTACTATATAAGTAAAGGACACACATGTTAACACAATGATTTATTCAAATAAAGATTTTATTAATATAATAAATAGTCTTTAAATGGGATGAAAATACAATACTATAACACAAACTACACGGTTAATAGTATATCCCAATAATCTCCCACTTAGACTCATAACCACGAATGCATAATTTTTACACCCATTTCTTCCACATTCTTATAAAAAACCTTCTTGGTTAAGCCCTTTGTAAATGGGTCCGCCAAATTATTCTTCGACTCAATCTTCAAAACTCTCACATCACCTCTTTGAGTTATATCCCGAATCAAGTGATATTTTCTCTCAATATGCTTACTTCTTTTATGGCTTTGTGGTTCTTTCAAGTTTGTAACAACACACTATTGTCACAATAAAGTGATAGTGGTGTTTGAACCGAAGGAACAACTCCAAGCTTTTTCAGAAAGTTATAGAGCCAAACAACCTCTTTTGCTACCTCAGAGGCAGCTACATATTCGACTTTCATGGTGGAATCAGCAATACATGATTTCTTGATACTCCTCCAAACAATGGCTCTACCTCCTAAAGTAAACACATATCCTGAGGTAGATTTTCTAGAATTTCTATTCGATTGAAAATCTGAATCAGTATACTCAATAGGTACAAGATTGTTGGAGTAAAAAACAATATGTAATCCCTAGTCCTTTTTAGGTACTTGATTATATGCTTAACCGCAGTCCAATGTTCTTTCCCAGGACTAGTGCACAACATAGCATACATGAGGTTCCCTACAACAGAAGCATAAGGGACCGCCTTCATTCTCTCTATCTCATCGGTCGTTTTGGGCGCCTGATCTTTTGATAGAATAATTCCATGCCTAAAAGGAAGAAATTCCTTTTTGAAATTTTGCATGCGAAACCTTGCAAAAATAGTATCAATATAAAGTGCTTGATAAGCCTAATATCCTTTGTTTGTGATCTCGCATAAGCTTGATCCCAAGGATATGAGTCGCTTCTCCCAAGTCCTTCATATCAAAACTCGTGGACAACCACTCCTTAATAGAATTCAACATGCTCACATTATTTTCTATGAGAAAAATGTCATCTACGTACATAATAAAAAATGCTACTCTATCTCCATCCCATTATTTATAAACGAATGACTCATTATCACATTAATTAAAATCAAAAGTCTTAATCGAATTGTCAAAACAAGTATTCTATGCTCTAGATGCTTGTTTCAAATCATAAATGGATTTCTTAAGTTTGCAAAACTTATGTTCATTACCATTTTTCATGAAACTTTATGGTTGTGCCATATAAATACACTCGTCAAGACTTTCATTTAGGAAAGCCGTCTTGACATCCATTTGCCAAATCTCATAATCATAATTAGCCACAATGGATAAGAGAATCCTGATGGATTTAAGCATAGCTACCGGCAAAAAAGTTTCCTCATAATCAATTCATTCTTTTTTAGTAAACTCTTCGCAACAAGCCTAGCCTTAAAAGTTTGTAATTTTCTATCTACACCTCTCTTTTTCTTATAGATCCATCTACAGCCAGTGGGTTTGACTCTCGTAGGTGGTTCTACAAGTTCCCAGACATAGTTGGAATACATAGACTCCATTTCAGATTTCATAGAAGCAATCCATATTTTAGCATCTTTTTCATGTAATGCTTCGGCATAATTAAGAGGTTTCATATTAGGCTCCTCAGAAATTCTATCATACGATTCTCCAAAGAGCGCAAACCGTAAAGGTTTTCTAATAATTTTCCCAATACAACGACTAGTCACTAAAGGATCTGCTACTACTGGAACTAAATTTTGAACTACTTGAATGTCTTCCTGCACTATGACAGGTTCCTCGACATTACCCTAAACGTTTTCCTTCACAATTGCAGGATGCTCGACATTACACACACTATTTTGAGGTAGTGTAATGTCAAGTATTTGCTCTTGTGCAATCTCTTGCCTATTGACATTTCTCCCATTACATGGATGCAATGGTATGTCAATATTGGTTTTTGGAATTCGTTCTTGTGTTGCATTATTCGTTATTCTATTGCTCAATTTTCGTAAAATAATTTTACTTCTAGGAACGTGGTTAATTAAATAATCCTCTTTAAGAAATCTGGTATTTGTAGAAACAATTACCTTCAGTTCCATAGGACAATAAAATAAACTCCCTTTTGTTCCCTTTGGATATCCAATAAAAACGCACGCTTTTGTCCTAGATTCTAAATTATCAGTTTTTCCTTTTAGCACATGTGCTGGACAACCCCAAATCCGAATATGTCGTAGACTAGGCTTGCGCCCACTCCAGAATTCATATGGGGTTAAAGGTACTGATTTTGAAGGAATCAAATTCATAATATAATTTACAGTTTCTAATGCATAACCCTAAAAGGAAAAGGACAAATCTGAATAACTTAACATTGATCTAACCATTTCCATAAGAGTTTTATTTCGACGTTCTGCCACACCATTTTGTTATAGTGTTCCCAGAGCAGAATATAGAGATGTAATTCCTGATTCTAATAAGTATTTAATGAATTCTGCAGAAAGGTATTCACCACCACGATCAGATCATAATGTATGAATATGTTTGTTATGTCTCTTTTCCGTTTCCATCTTAAATTTGTTGAATTTTTCAAAGCATTCAGATTTACGACGCAATAAATAAATGTATCCATATTTCGAGTAATCATCAGTGAAAGTCACATAATATTCAAAACCATCTCTTGCTTGTATTTTCATTAGACCACACAAATCCGTATGAATTAATTTTAACTTATTACCGGCTCTATTTCCTTTGGAAGGAAATGGTCTCTTGGTCATTTTAACTTCTAAAAAAGATTCACAAGTTGGAAGTGCCTCCACTTTCAATGAACTTAAAGGTCCATCAGAAACCAACCGTGAGATCCTATTTATATTAATATGACCTAGACGTAAGTACCATAAGTTTGTTTCACTCAATTCTGAAATATGTTTTCTTTTATGTGATTGATCAACATTATTCAGTTTCATTTTTTGTAGCATATCATGGGAAACATCAAATATACAAAAATCATCTATTCTAGAAGCAGAAATAATAAAATATTTATTAAACTTAATAATAGCACAATTATTTGCAAAATAAACATTGTAATCAGTATCCATTATTCTTGAAACTGAAAGCAAATTCCTTCTTATAGAAGGTACATAAAGAACATTATTCAGTCTTTAAACTTTAGAACTACTAAGCAAAATAGAAATATTTCATGTAGTTAAGGCTGGTGCTGGTTCTCCATTTGCTTAAAACATGTTCAATTCATTTTCATTTAGACGTCGTGTTTCTGGAAACCTCTGCAAGGATATGCAGATATGATTAGTGGCTCCTGAATCTATTGCCCAAAATTGGGTAGAAACAGCCGCTAAAAATATTTCAACTACATATGAAAGATTTACCGTGTTTTTGCATCTTTGCTATGCATCCGGGACACTATTTCTTATAATGACCAGGTTGCTTGCAATGAGAGTATTTGCCCTTAGGCATATCCACACCATCATAAGCACCTGAAACCTTACGAGGCTTCTTTTTCTTTTTCTTATCACCTTTCGGCTTAGAAGTCGAAGCTGATGGCCTGTCAGCCATGAACGCCGCAGGAGGAGCTTGTTGCTTAATGATAGATTCTGTCGTTTGCAGCTCATTTAATAGTTTCGTAAGAGATAAGTCCATCTTATTCATATTATAATTCAAGCAAAATTGCTGAAAACTATCCGGCAGAGTCTGCAGGACCATCTTAATCTGAGATTCCTTATCAATAACCGCACTAAGAATTTCCAACTCATTCAACAAACTCATTATTTTAAGAACATATTCCCTTACCGAAGTTCCTTTAACCATTTTTGTGGTCAAAAGAGCTTTCATGACCGTTTGTTTTGCAGCACAATTTTGCTCACCAAACATCTCTTTGAGAGATTCAGGCATATCATAAGCAGTAGTCATGGACTGATGTTCATACTGCAACACATTTGCCATAGAGGAAAGTATGTAGCATCTTGCCATCTCATCAACCTTGATCCACTTATCGTAGGTTTTAATCTCATCATCAGTTGGTTCATATGACTTAACAAGACATTTATCAACAAGCATAAATTTAAAGCCCCCAGCAGTAAGAACAATATCCAAATTATGTTTCCAGTCCACATAGTTAGGGCCTTTAATTTATTTTGATTCAGGATAGAGGTCAAGGGATTGAATGAATACATGTCTAATCTGTTATATAATCAAATTAAACATAGATCATTAAACATGTTTTCAGATAATAAAATTCTTAAAATCACATCACACATATAACCATGCACATGAATAGTAGAATCGTTAGGGAAACTTAATCATTTAAGAAAATATACATGTAATGTCAGATATTTTATCTTTTAAACAAAACAGAACCAACTGAGTTGGAGAGTAAGCTGTTGATTTAAGTTAGATAAATATCATATTTTCTAAGTCTTTGTACCATTTAGTCAACATGTAACTTAGTTGGAAAGTTAATACAAGTTATAAAAAATAAGAGACTATAAAACAGTATTACAATATACAAGTTTATTCGATGGGGAAGATGACCAATGTCAACATGTAACTCATAATATTTACTATTATTTACCACTGGAAAGCATAAGGTAGATCCCTATCACCATTGATTTGCAAAAGATAATTTTTTCAAAATTTTGAATTTTTCCAAAAATATTAAAATGCCAAAAAACTCATCAAAACGACTTCTAATGGCTAAAAATTGGCCTGGGTCATAGTACACTGTAAGTATTGTTTAGTAGGTCATTTTCAATAAACGTACCAAATTTTAGGTCATTCGAGGTTCGTCAAAAACTGAAAAACTTCAAAACCGACCAATTCGGCAATTATTGGTCGAGCTATTGCGATGGACATTAGGGCTGCCTACACTGCTTGGCTTTACTGCTACTGTTCATACAGTGAGTAACGACTATAGTTGGTCATAGTCGAGACTCGTCATCGTTTTGCTCTTAAGCTACAAAACTAATTTTCACAAAAGTATGCAAAATTTGTATGCTTTCTTGATGAGAAAATTAAATTTTATTGGAATCAATAACATCATAAAAAACATGAACAATAGTCAGCAGCAACATGATATAAAAATATTATCCGAAATATGTATAACAAATTATGTAATTTCTTTTACATTATCTAGCATATGTAAGAAGAGCTCTGATACCAATTGTTAGAACGTGCACAACGAAAGCAACAATTCTATAGGATAAATAACTTACATATAATCTAGACAACATAAATCATCAAACAAAATTTAAAAAGCTACTTACCTGCTGAAGCTTTCACACAATTTGTTCACTGCTTTGAACTCCAAGGCTACAGTCTTCTACTGACTGAGTTTTTCTTTGAAACTTGTGTGGGCAAGTACTTTTGGATTCAAAGAGAATATGTCCAGAAAAACTATCTTAATCTTCTAAGACAAAACCCCTATATATTCTTATAAGAGGAAAGCCAAAAAAAAAAAAAAACGAGAGGCAAAAGTTTCTAGCTTTTCAATTATTTATTCTTACTTAACATAAAGAGGGAGTCAAGAGGCAAAAATATATGGTTTTTCAATTGCTTATTCTTACTTTACATAAAGAGGGAGCCAAAAGGCAAAAGTTTATGGCTTTTCAATCGTCAAAACGTTTTCTGCCTCTTTAATTTTCCAAAAAGTTTTTTTTTAGAAAAAAATAACAGAAGATTTCTTTTCCTTATAGAAGACCTTTAAGTAATATTACTTCTTCTAGTAAGTCATTTCTCTTTTTCAAAATTGATTAGTTAATCAGGTATAGCAGGGACCACAGATTTATTAAGTGAGGCTTCCAATTATGATATTAATTCGCAAATGAATAAATTATCATACCACAATAAATTACAAATTATTCGTCTAAAATTCTGTAATTGCACTCCTCGATTTAATTTCAAAATCTACCATTACATCTTATTTAACTCCCTATGTTAGAATTATCGACACCGATCAATTAAATTAAATTCACTGAAAAATTTAACTCATTAATTAATTTAATCCTTTATTTATAATGCTTAACTTATTTCACATGATGGATACAAAATTCACCTGCAGGGTTTTCACGTGAAAACTTATAAGCAGCCATAAAGGGGTATCTTCTATCTCAAAATCGAGATATGGTTCTATCAACTAATTAATGTTTCACTAAGTGATTCGTCATCATCCAACGTATTAGGAATATGTTGACTCACAAAAGAGTCTCGCCTTTCAATAGATTAAAACGATAAAACAAACCACATAGATCATAATAATTATATCAAGATTAAGAGTATAAGTACATGTAATGATCTAGAAAAATCGTTAATTAATATTCAGAACTAAACGAATATCTCTAATTGGTCCGTTCATTACATATGAAATGTACTTGCACAAGAAGTCGGAATGTTACCAATCCCATAATTAAGATCAAATTATATTTAATCTTGTACTACAATCATCAAGATGTTTGTCCTACCTCATCTTTGATTGTGAACATTAATTTATTACTTATAAAAATCAACAATTTTAATCTTCCGTGCATGAGTTAAAATACTCCATACACAAAATTGTTTACTATATAAGTAAAGGACGCATATGTTAACATAATGATTTAGTCAAATAAAGATTTTATTAATATAATAAATAGTCTTTACATGGGATAAAAATACAATACTATAACACAAACTACATAGTTAATAGTATATCTCAACAATCTCCCACTTAAACTCATAACCACGAATGCACAATTTTAACACCCATTTCTTCCACATGCTTATCAAAAACCTTCTGGGTTAATTAGCCCTTTGTAAATGGGTTCGCCAAATTATTTTTCGACTCAATCTTCAAAACTCTCACATCACCTCTTTGAGTTATATCCCGAATCAAGTGATATTTTCTCTCAATATACTTATTTTTTTTATGGCTTCGTGGTTCTTTCTAGTTTGCAACTGAACACTATTGTTACAATAAAGTGATAGTGGTGTTTGAACCGAAGGAACAACTCCAAGATCTTTCAGAATGTTATCGAGCCAAACAACCTCTTTTGCCGCCTCAGATGGTGGAATCAACAACACATAATAGCTTGATACTCCTCCAAACAATGGCTCAACCTCCTAAAGTAAACACATATTCTTTTGATAGAGTAATTTCATGCCTAAAAGGAAGAAATTCCTTTTTGAAATTTGGCATGCTAAACCTTGCAAAAATAGTACCAATATAAAGTGCTTGATAAGCCTAATATCCTTTGTTTGTGATCTCGCATAAGCTTGATCCCAAGGATATGAGTCGCTTCTCCCAAGTCCTTCATATCAAAACTCGTGGACAACCACTCATTAATAGAATTCAACATGCTCACATTATTTCCTATGAGCAAAATGTCATTTACGTACATAACAAAAAATGCTACTCTATCTCCATCCTATTTTTTATAAACGAATGACTCATTTTCACATTGATTAAAATCAAAAGTCTTAATCGAATTGTCAAAACAAGTATTCTACGCTCTAGATGCTTGTTTCAAACCATAAATGGATTTTTTAAGTTTGCAAAACTTATGTTCATTACCATTTTTTATGAAACTTTATGGTTGTGCCATATAAATACACTCGTCAAGACTTTCATTTAGGAAAGTCTTCTTGACATCCATTTGCCAAATCTCATAATCATAATGAGCCGCAATGGATAAGAGAATCCTGATGGATTTAAGCATCTCTACCGGCAAAAAAGTTTCCTCATAATCAATTCATTCTTTTTGAGTAAACTCTTTCGCAACAAGCCTAACCTTAAAAGTTTGCACTTTTCCATCCACGCCTCCCTTTTTCTTATAGATCCATCTACAATCAATGCGTTTGACTCCCGTAGGTGGTTCTACAAGTTCCCAGACATGATTGGAATACATAGACTCCATTTCAGATTTCATAGAAGCAATCCACATTTTAGCATCTTTATCATGTAATGCTTCGGCGTAATTAAGAGGTTTCATATTAGGCTCCTCAGGAATTCTATCATACGATTCTACCAAGAGCGCAAACCGTAGAGGTTTTCTAATAATTTTTCCACTACAACGACTAGTCACTACAGGATCTGTTACTATTGGAACTAAATTTTGAACAACTTGAATGTCTACCTGCACTATGACAGGTTCCTCGACATTACCCTAATCGTTTTCCTTCATAATTGCAGGCTGCTCGACGTTATTCCCACTACTTTAAGGTAGTGTAATGTCAAGTGTTTGCTTTTGTTCAACCTCTTTCCTATTGACATTTCTCCCATTACGTGGATGCAATGGTATGTCAATAATGGTTTTTGAAATTCGTTCTTGTGTTGCATTATTCGTTATTCTATTGCTCAATTTTCGTAAAATAATTTTACTTCTAGGAACGTGGTTCATTAAATAATCCTCTTCAAAAAATTTGGCATTTGTCGAAACAATTATCTTATGTTCCATAGGACAGTAAAATAAACCCCCTTTTGTTTCCTTTGGATATCCAATAAAAACACACACTTCTGTCCTAGATTCCAACTTATCAGTTTTTTCTTTTTTTACATGTGCTGGACAATCCTAAATTTGAATATGTCGTAGACTAGGCTTGCGGCCACTCCACAATTCAGATGGGGTTAAAAGTACTGAGTTTGAAAGAACCTAATTCAGAATATAATTTGCAGTTTCTAATGCAAAACCCCAAAAGGAAAAGGACAAATTTGAATAACTTAACATTGATCTAACCATTTCCATAAGAGTTTTATTTCGGCGTTCTGCCACACCATTTTGTTGTAGTGTTCCCAGAGCAGAATATTGAGATGTAATTCCTGATTCTAATAAGTATTTAATGTAATGAATTCTGCAGAAAGGTATTCACCACTACGATCAGATCGTAATGTATGAATATGTCTGTTATGTCTCTTTTCTGTTTCCATCTTAAATTCTTTGAATTCAAAGCGTTCAGATTTACGACGCAACAAATAAATGTATCCATATTTTGAGTAATCATCAGTGAAATTCACATAATATTCAAAACCACCTCTTGCTTGTATTTTCATTGGACCACACAAATCAGTATGAATTAATTCTAACTTATTACCGGCTCTATTTCCTTTTGCTTGAAACATGTTCAGTTTATTTTTATTTAGGCTCCGTGTTTCCTGAAACCTCTGCAAGGATGTGCAGATATGATTAGTGGCTTCTAAATCTATAGCTCAAAATTGGGTAGAAACAGCCGCTAAAAATATTTCAACGACGTATGAAAAAATGTACCTTATTTTTGCATATTTGCTATGCAGTCGGGACACTCTTTCTTATAATGATCAGGTTGTTTGCAATGAGAGCATTTTTCCTTAGGCTTAGCCACACCACCATTAGCACCTGAAACCTTATGAGACTTCTTTTTCTTTTTCTTATCACCTTTCGGCTTTAAAGTCGAAGCTGACGGCCTATCAACCACGTAGGAGGAGCTTGTTGCTTAATGATAGATTCTGCCGTTTGCAGCTCATTCAACAGTTTTGCAAGAGATAAGTCCATCTTATTCATATTATAATTCAAGCAAAACTGCTGAAAATTGTCTGGCAGAGTTTGCAGGACCATCTTAATCTGAGATTCCTTATCAATAACCGCACTAAGAATTTCCAACTCATTCAACAAACTCATTATTTTAAGAACATATTCCCTTACCGAAGTTCCTTCGACCATTTTTGTGGTCAAAAGAGCTTTCATGACCGTTTGTTTTGCAGCACAATTTTGCTCACCAAACATCTCTTTGAGAGATTCAGGCATATCATAAGCAGTAGTCATGGACTGATGTTCATACTGCAACACATTTGCCATAGAGGAAAGTATGTAGCATCTTGCCATCTCATCAACCTTGATCCACTTATCGTAGGTTTTAATCTCATCATCAGTTGGTTCATATGACTTAACAAGACATTTATCAACAAGCATAAATTTAAAGCCCCCAGCAGTAAGAACAATATCCAAATTATGTTTCCAGTCCACATAGTTAGGGCCTTTAATTTATTTTGATTCAGGATAGAGGTCAAGGAATTGAATGAATACATGTCTAATCTGTTATATAATCAAATTAAACATAGATCATTAAACATGTTTTCAGATAATAAAATTCTTAAAATCACATCACACATATAACCATGCACATGAATAGTAGAATCGTTAGGGAAACTTAATCATTTAAGAAAATATACATGTAATGTCAGATATTTTATCTTTTAAACAAAACAGAACCAACTGAGTTGGAGAGTAAGCTGTTGATTTAAGTTAGATAAATATCATATTTTCTAAGTCTTTGTACCATTTAGTCAACATGTAACTTAGTTGGAAAGTTAATACAAGTTATAAAAAATAAGAGACTATAAAACAGTATTACAATATACAAGTTTATTCGATGGGGAAGATGACCAATGTCAACATGTAACTCATAATATTTACTATTATTTACCACTGGAAAGCATAAGGTAGATCCCTATCACCATTGATTTGCAAAAGATAATTTTTTCAAAATTTTGAATTTTTCCAAAAATATTAAAATGCCAAAAAACTCATCAAAACGACTTCTAATGGCTAAAAATTGGCCTGGGTCATAGTACACTGTAAGTATTGTTTAGTAGGTCATTTTCAATAAACGTACCAAATTTTAGGTCATTCGAGGTTCGTCAAAAACTGAAAAACTCCAAAACCGACCAATTCGGCAATTATTGGTCGAGCTATTGCGATGGACATTAGGGCTGCCTACACTGCTTGGCTTTACTGCTACTATTCATACAGTGAGTAACGACTATAGTTGGTCATAGTCGAGACTCGTCATCGTTTTGCTCTTAAGCTACAAAACTAATTTTCACAAAAGTATGCAAAATTTGTATGCTTTCTTGATGAGAAAATTAAATTTTATTGGAATCAATAACATCATAAAAAACATGAACAATAGTCAGCAGCAACATGATATAAAAATATTATCCGAAATATGTATAACAAATTATGTAATTTCTTTTACATTATCTAGCATATGTAAGAAGAGCTCTGATACCAATTGTTAGAACATGCACAACGGAAACAACAATTTTATAGGATCAATAACTTACATATAATCTAGACAACATAGATCATCAAACAAAATAAAAAAAAAAAACTACTTACCTGCTGAATCTTTCACATAATTTATTCACTGTTTTGACCTCCAGGGCTACAATTTTCTACTATATTCTGACTAACTTTTGGTATGAAACTTGTGTGGGCAAGTACTTTTGGATTCAAAGAGAATTTGTCCAGGAAAACTATCTTAATCTTCTAAGCCAAAACCCTTATATATTTTTATTAGGGGAAAGCCAAAAAAATAAAATAAAAATCAGAGGCAAAAGTTTCTAGTTTTTCAATTGCTTATTCTTACTTTACATAAAAAGGGAGTCAGAAGGCAAAAAGTATATGACTTTTCAATTGTTTATTCTTACTTTACATAAAAGGGAACCAAGAGACAAAATTTTATGGCTTTTCAATTGTCAATACGTTTTCTGCCTCTTTAATTTTTCAAAAAGTTTTTTCTTAAAAAAAAATAATTATTTTCCTTATAGAAGACCAATAAGTAATATTACTTCTTCTAGTAAGTCCTTTCTCTTTTTCAAAATTGATTAGTTAATCAGGTATAACAGGGACCGTAGATTTATTAAGTGAGGCTACCAATTATGATATTAATTCGCAAATGAATGAATTACCATACACAATAAATTATAAATTATTCCACTAAAATTTTATAATTGCACTCCTCGATTTAATTTCAAAATCTACCATTACATCTTATTTAACTTCCCATGTTAGAATTACCGATACCAATCAATTAAATTAAATTCTCTGAAATTAACTCATTAATTAATTTGATCCTTTATTTATAATGCTTAACTTATTTCACATGATGGATACAAAATTCACCTGCAGGGTTTTCACGTGAAAACTTATAAGCAGCTATAAAGGGGTATCTTCTATCTCAAAATTGAGACATAGTTCTATCAACTAATTAATGTTTCACTAAGTGATTCGTCATCATCCAACTTATTAGGAATATTTTGACTCACAAAAGAGTCTCACCTTTCAATAGATTAAAACGATAAAACAAATCACATAGATCATAATAATTATATCAAGATTAAGAGTATAAGTACATGTAATGGTTTAGAGAAATCGTTTCTTAATATTCAGAACATAAACGAATATCTCTAATTAATTGGTTCGTTCAATATATACGAAATGTACTTGCACAGGAAGTCGTAATGTTACCACTCCCATAATAAAGATCAAATTATATTTAATCTTGTACTACAATCATCAAGATGTTTGTCCTACCTCATCTTTGATTGTGAACATTAATTTATTACTTATAAAAACCGACAATTTTAATCTTCCGTGCATGAGTTAAAATACTCCATACACAAAATTGTCTACTATATAAGTAAAGGACACACATATTAACACAATGATTTATTCAAATAAAGGTTTTGTTAATATAATAATTAGTCTTTACATGGAATGAAAATGCAATACTATAACACAAGCTACATGATTAATAATATATCCCAACATTAATATCGATAATATTATTAGTAACATAGCACGTCTTTATTATGAAAATACAAATCTTTTTGCAGTTCCTCCTATGTATGCACTGGAACATGTCTAGGCAGCCAACCAAGCTTGGTTGACCTACTGGTTAGCTTAATAGGTCGCTTAAGCAAGTGTCGGGAGTTCGATTCCCGCCTTGTGTATGCAACAATCAATTGGCCAGCGGCAAACCCTTAAATGGAGCTCAGATCCGCAAAGAATTAGCCCTTGACCTGTCGGGCTGGGGGATACCTTGGGAAACCAAAAAAATAAAAATGTCTAGGCAGCCATCTAGGAGCTCCACATAGGGCATATTAGGAAACTTAAACTTTGTCCTAATGCTCATGATAAGAGCCATGGAGATGTGTTTAAATTCAATAACTATATTCTTGTGTATCATTAGTAAAATAATTTTATTTAAGGAACTAATTTTCTAAGAGATAATTATTATTGACGATTACATTTTAGTATTATTTGTAAAATGCTTTTACTTATAGCAACATTATATTCAATGAAATTAAGTAGTATCGTCGGTAAACGATTTAACACTCTTTATTACTCTCTCCATTTCGTTTTAATCGACCCTCTTTCTAAAAATATTTGTTTTAATTTAGTTGGCTCTTTGATGAAATCAAGAGAATTTTATTATATTCTTCCAATACTACCCTCAACATTAAATAATTAAACAAAATATATTTATTTAAATTTATATTTTAAAAGTATAATCAATAAGGTTAATTTGATTAAAAAACACCTCTAATAAATATTCTTTTTAAGGGGAATGCCAAGTTAAAAAGGATCAGTTATTTTAAAATGTCGGAGTAAAATATATAGTATTTATTTATTGGTGCTAAAAGTCTTTATTGTTGTTTATTATTGTAGTATAGAAATAATGTTTATGTTTTAAGATCATGCAGACAGTGCTAACAAGACTTTTTTGATCTTTGATAGTTGAAATATAAAATAATGTGTAGTCTATTTTTGCATCGAGGTCAGCTATAATTTTATTGGTGAAAAAAAAAAAAAAAAAGAATCTCAGTTGACTTTTTGATTTACATTTTTTAAAAGATGATAACGTAAACGTACCTAAACATCAACTGCCAATCTTTTTATTCCAAATATTACACTTGTTCATAGTACTATAAAAAAAGGAATTATTCAATAACAAATATTGATTAAAATCCCTTTTGAAAAAGGAATGTCAAATGAATAAATGAGCTGAATTTGTACGAGTTGAAATGGATCGTGTTAATAAATGAATGGGTTATTACGAAGTCATCAAGGTTACTTGTACTATATATAATTGAACGGATCAAAAATAGGTTAAATATGTGGACAATACCGAATCCCTTAATTCATACATAGTTCTAACTTTTTTATTTGTTTTTTTATTATTTATTTAATTACCTAATAACTTTTCTTTATTTTTTAGGTTATGACTACATATGCCATATCAAGCAAAAAAAAATATTTTGATATTGGTCAATCATTGAATGTATTTTTAGCCTAAATTAACCTATTACGGACTGAATTCGACGGATCAAACTAAGCTGAATTAGTAAATGAGCGAGTAAATATTTTTCTCAAACTCAACATGTCGAACGGATTATTTTTCATGAGCTAATTTTGCCACTCGCTTCTATAAGAGTATGTGCAGGGCGGAACCAACCTTTGTGGTGAACCCCCTTTGGCAAAAAATTATACTATTTATACATCACTAAAATTATATTTTATATATATATAATAGATGTCGAACCTTCTTCAATTAATAATTTTTCTTCAAATTTTAAACTCCTTTGTGAAAATCCTGACTCCGCCTATCTGAAATAAAACTTATTTTAGAACTTGCAAGTTGACATATTTTCCCTAAGAAATATATATAAATACTAGCTATAGTGCAAGTGAGTTCTTCATTCTTCAAATTTTCCACTCAATATTCCAATTTTTTTATTTTTTTTTTGAATGGAAAAAGTGAAATTAATAGGTACTCCTTTTAGTTTTTTCACATATAGAGTTATTTGGGCATTAAAGTTAAAGGGAATAAATTATGAGTACATAGATGAAGACATGTCGGAAAAAAGTTCTTTGTTAATGAAATACAATCCAATTCACAAGAAAGTCCCTGTGTTAATTCATGGTGACAAGACAATTTGTGAGTCCATGGTCATCGTTGAATATATCGATGACACGTGGCAACTGAATCCATTGCTTTCGACCGACCCATATTATCGAGCCATGGCTCGATTTTGGGTTACATATATTGAAGAAAAGGTATGATGTTAATGAGATTTCAATCTTTTTTCTCATACTTTCATTAGTGAAATTATAATTTCATACTATCGAGGAGTCACTACTAGAAATTCGCTAATTTCTAATAGCTTTTTTTGTCGCTCAAATTTCGACTGCTTTGATATATGCTTTGTGAAACTCACACGGTTGAACATATAGTCAAGAGAAATCATGAACTAGAATAGATAAGAGCTTGTCTAATCCGTATGAGTAAATATTTCATAATAGCCTTAGTAGACTGTACATTTTTCTTAATATATCCAAATATATAATAGGTAAGAGCAACTGGAACATCTAGAACTGTTTCTTTTTAAGAATCCAAAATATTTGTGTCAATAATAACATATGCCAAGAAGAGCAAAAGTCCTTGGATGCGTAATAGATCTTAAAATACTATTTCTGCATCTATACAATTAAGTAAATAAAAATGACTTATTAATATATCTATCTAACATTTTTCTTTTGTTATTTTCTTGAGACAATCATCCAATACCCCCTTGAACTATGATCAAAGTTGCTACAACACACTCTAACTTAACCAGGGGTTCTTATTACTCCTCAACATAATTTTAGCGTATTTTTGTCACTCTTTTGTGCTGATGTGACACCTTACTGGAAGTTAAACACTCGAGGCGCGTGAAGGACTGCCATGTGTCACGTTAGCTAAAAAGATTGACAAAAGTACGCTAAAATTTAGTCCGAGGGTAATAGAAACCCCGTAAAATTGATATATATCGTAGCAATTTTGGTCATAATTTAGAGGGATACCAGATGCTTATCTCATTTTTTTATTTTTTTTTCAAATGCTAATTTGTGATTGCAGTCAAATAGTACATGGAATGTATTTTGCAACATTGGAGAAGAGCAACAAAATGCCATAAAGGAGAGCCTTGAAATGTTTAAAACCATAGAGGAAAATGCTTTGGGAGAAAACAATAAGTTATTTGGTGGTGAAAATATTGGAATTGTTGACATAGCTTTTGGAGGTTATGCTCATTGGTTGGAAATTATTGAAGAAATTGTTGGAGTGAAATTACTTGATCCTCATAATTTTCCTAAACTCAACAAATGGATCAAAAATTTCAAACAAGTTCAAGCAATCAAAGATAATTTGCCTAATCATGATGAGATGTTAGTGTACATGAAGAATGCTAGAGAAAAGATGTTAGCATCTCCGTAATCAGAGGCGGAGTCAGGATTTCTGCTGAGGGATTCAAAATCTGAAGAAAAATTCATCGGGTTCAATATCTACAATATATATATATATATACATAAAAATCATTTTACTCATGTATTAATTTTCTGTTGAAGGGGGTTCGGACGAACCCCCTACTACTAGGATGGCTCTGCCTTGGTTCGTAACGAGACAAGTTCGTACGTTGAGTATGAAGTTGTTTTTGTTAGAGAGCAATTTACATCTCTGTGGAACTTTTTCATGAATCTGAATTGAATTAGTCGGATGGGGCGAATCTAGTGTGATGGTTTTTAGATCATGTATTTCAATAATTGTATAAGAATCTTTGGCTTGGAACCTAGTCCATTAGTTTGATTATTATTGTAAAGTGTAAAATGTATTAATTTGAGATTGTTATAAGAACTTATAAATTTAAAATTTTAGATTAGCTTCTGATGGAACGCTCTAATGAAAGTATCAAATGTCGAGTGAGAAATCAAAAAAGGAGATTAATTTTGTTTAGTGTTGACTCAATTAACCATGTTTCAATCTCCATATATAAATTCTCTTCATTCATTTTGTTCTATATAATTTTTTTACAAATATGTATAAGATGTTAGCGCCACAATAGCGCGAATAGCTCAATGGCGATGTTTTGTGTACACTAAAATACTTTAAATAGTAGCAGTCACTAGAAAATCAAAGTAAATTTGAATCTGTCTTTCAAAAAATTTGAACCCGTGAAGTTCATCTATTTCATACTAAAATTTTAGTAATATCAAAATATGAAACGACTTGCTAATGAAAAAGGATATGAATGAATCAAAAAAGAATATTTAAAATTTCTACTATTTCAAACTTAAATAGTATAAAAGACAAATTTGAATTTTTTTATTTTTATTTTTATATTACTACAAGTTTTAATCTCTCAAGTTTGGCAAGACTAGAGTAGGTGAAAGTTTGGGGTTAAAGAATTACTACTTTAATATTTATTTTAAATAGAAATAATTATGTATCCAATTATACAAAGGCGAACGTAAAATCTATAAATAAAAAACATTCGATTAATATTTATAGAAGTCAGGAATTATTTTAAGCGAAGTCGTTGTCAATTAAATAATCATTAAATTTCATTTTCCACATTGCAAACTTTTTTAATTTCTTTACTTTAAGGTTCAATTAGAAGTCTAACCCAGATGAAAGATTATATTTATCTACAAAATATAAATTCGTTCTCACATAGAGTAACAACTTTTCAAAATTATAGTAATATTTTAAAGAAAACAGAAAAGAGTCAAAAATACACCTAAACTATTTGAAATGGATCAAAAATATACTTCATTTATTTTTTGACTCAAAAATATCCTTTTATTTTTTTTTTTGCTAAAAAATACCCCTCCATTAATTTTTTGGCTCAAAAATACTCTTCTCTCTAACGGAATGCCACCAACACGCCACGTGAATAAAAAAAATCACTTGATCAGTCCACGTCAATATACATAAATGAAAAATCACATCATTTAATCAATCTAACCATTAACCTTTTTTTTTTATTTACACTCATATTTAGAAAAAAATCCGACCAAAGAGAAAAAAATTTGAAGAATTTGATTGCTTATTTTTCATGTGATGGGTTCAGATATTTTGGATTGATTAAGGTGAAAGATGAGGAAACAATTAGGTCCTTAAATTGTTGATCCGAATGAATCAAATTTTAATCGGGTTGACCCTATACAATTGGTTCCTCAAATAGTTGACCCGATTTTCAAGAGCTCGAATTACTACTGGATATCCTATCTGAATTTGTCTAACAAGGAACTTGATTATAGTGAGAGAAATAGTAATTCAGAGATGAAATTGAAATTTGGAGAGTGAAAATTTTGTGGCAATGTAGGACAACTACAAGTTGATGAGGTCAAGAATTGCTCGAGTGAGTCTCGTAACTTTGAAAACGTAAAATAATAAAATATAAGGTGGCGAAAGGGATGATATGAGGAAAAAAATTGAAGAATTAAATTTTGCCTCTTGGTTCGAAATTTTTGAATATGGATTGGATTGGATTTTTAAATAGAATAAAATAGGTTGATTGTTAGGTGGATTAAATGGAGTGATTTTCCACATGTATGCTGATGTACATTAATTAAATGACTCTTTTTTTATCTATATGGTGTGTTTGGTGACATTCCGTTAGAGAGAACGGTATTTTTGAGTCAAAATATTAATGGAGGGGTATTTTTTAATCAAAAAATTAACTGAAGGAATTTTTGAGCTAAAAAAATAAATATAAAGGTATCTTTGAGCCAAAAAATAAATGAAGAATATTTTTGATCTATTTCGAATAGTTCACGATATTTTTGACCCTTTTCTATAAAGAAAATGCTTCCTCAATTGTTTTCAAATTTCATGTTTCCACTCAGTAAGTTGGAAAGAAAATCAGCAAAATCCCTTACGCGGGAGATCTGCAATTCAGCTATTGTTTATTGCTCAGTCATGAGCTCGCTGCATATGACTAGTTTAGTACGATTGACATCTTCTATGTGATTTACGATTATTAAAAATGAAATATTCATTCAAAGAACAGAAGCCATGATATAATTCTATGTGATTTACGATTATCAAAAGTGAAATATTCATTCAAAGAACGAAGCCATGATACAGATTATGCGTTTTCCTAATTTTCTAAAAACTTGAAAAAAAAAAAAATACAATAATAAAAACTAACCTGTCCATTATAACTTCATATTGAAAAAGACTATAAAGAAACTAATTTTACAAAAAAACAAATTTACAAATAAACAAAAATAAAATAAATAAACACATAGCCGTTCGGTTCTCCCTCTCCGATCCAATTTATGGATTCATTTTAATCAAATTTAGCCTTCTTTTTTTCCTCCTTAATCTTTCCAAGAAAATTCAATTTTTTCCCCATTAATTACCAAAATTGAAATTCACTATTTTTTTTTTCAATTTTTGCACCAAAATTGATCTACAGATTCACTTTACATTTACTAATTTGATAATTATTTAAGAGACTATTTTTTTTTTAATTATTAATTTTGTAGGATTGGAATGGCATCGGCACAGGTATTGCGAAAGCAAGAGCATTTACAAGCTGGAAAAAAAAAGGCATGATAATTTTTAGACATGATTAATATGATTGATTTTTGTATTTTATTTGTTTAGTTAGTTGAATTATTAGAATCAAGCTGTCCTTTTGTAGAAATGTATAGTAAGACGGGTTATACTGGACCTCACGTATAGCAGAAGCTTAGTGTATTTTTAAAGTTGGTTTTCTAGATTCGAATTGTAAAAATAGCCTCTTGTAGAAATGTAGGATAAAGCTGTGTACGATAGACTAAAGACATTTGGAGGTTTAGTGTATCGAGGTGCCTTTTATTTTAATTGTTGGATTATTAGATTTGGGTTATGGAAATAGCCTTTTGTAGAAATATAGGATAAAGCTGCGTACGATAGACCAGAGACACTTGGACGTTTAGTGTATCGAAGTGACTTTTGTTTTAATTGTTGGATTATTAGATTCGAGTTGTGGAAATAGCCCGTTGTAGAAATGTAGGATAAAGCTGCGTACGATAGACCAGAGACATTCGGAGGTTTAGTGTATCGAGGTACCTTTTGTTTTAATTGTTGGATTATTAGATTTGAGCTGTGGAAATAGCTTCTTCCAGAAATGTAGGGGTAATGCTGTAAATAATAGACCTTTTTATGGTTAGGTCCTTTCCGGGAGCCACGCAGAGCGGGAGCTTAGTGTACCGGGCAGCCTTTTGTTGTTATAGTTGGATTACTAGATTCGAGTTGTGGAAATAGTCTCTTGCAGAAATGCATGATAAGACTGCGTTTAATAGATCTTTCTAGTCCCGTGGTTCAGACCGGCGCTATAGCGGGAGCTTACCGTGCTGTCTTTTTTTAGTTGGATTACTATATTTGAGCTGTGGAAATAGCCTCTTGCAGAAATGTAGGATAAGATTGCATATAATAGACCTTTTGTGGTCTGCCCCTTCCCTGGACGCCGCGTATAGGCGGAGCTTAGTTGGGCTGGCTTTTTCTTCTTAATTTTTTGAAAAAAAGTTGGACTACTAGATTTGAGCCGTGGAAACAGCTTCTTCCAGAAATGCATGGTAAGAATACATACGATAGACCCTTTCGGTCTGATCCTTCCACGGACCCATGCATAGCGGGAGCTTAGTGCACCAGACTGTTTCTTTTAGTTGGATTACAAGATTCAAGCGGTGGAAATAACCTCTTGCAGAAGAAATGTAGGTAAGGCTGCGGACATTAGACCTTTGCGGTCCGGTCCTTCCTCGAACCTGCGCATAGCAGGAGCTTAGTGCTTCGGGCTCCATTTTTTTTGTTGGATGACTAGATTGGCGGAAAATGATGAATCTTTTTTCGATTTAGGATGTTATAACTCTTTATTTGAGCAATGTTTTTATGTTCTCATTTAATGTTTGTTCTAGAATGGATGGGAGCTTAGTGCATCAGGCTGCTCTTTTTCTTAGTTGGATTACTAGATTGGTGGAAAATAATGAATCTTTTTTGTTTAGGATGTTATAACTCTTTATTTGAGCAATGTTTTATGTTTATCATTTAATGTTTTTCTGGAATGAGTACTTCTGTGAAACGGTGGAAAATGGAAATAGTGGAATGGTTGTTGAGCATATTTGTTTACTGTATGTTTATTCTGAATAATATTAATGAGCTGAAGATTTTGTGGTATGCGGGAATTGCTAGATAGATCCAGTGTGGTTTTAGAAAACATTTAACCAGAGTCATTGTCACTGATCAATCAAGATAGTTGCCGCCACACCTGAAGGTTAACTAATTGTTAAATCATACAATTCTTATTTTTTGTCTCATGCTTCATGCCATCTCTTTTCCGTAATGGTAGATAAATTTCTAATCATCATGAGTTGCAGCATCGTAAGAAGCGATGACCTGGTTCTCCTTTAAAAGTCAAAACCTTGTTGGCTCCGTCTCCCTCCTTGTCAACCTATCAATGTTGTTAATATGCAACTCCCTTGCATAAATTCTAAATATTGATTGACTTTCCTTTTATTGAAATCTCGCTGTAATTTTTCGTGATCTTATAATTCTTTATCTTGTATCATATGCAGCTAGAAGAGTTCCGTAAAAAGAGAGCAACAGGGAAGACTAAAAAGACGATTTCCAATAATCAACCTCAAAGTTCAGATGGAGGCTTTGAGAATCATCCTTTGGAAAATGAACATGCAAGAATCACCGACTCTCGTGGAGCTGGTACATCTAATGCAGTTGGTGGAGCTGTTTTAGAGTTATCTCGAGTAGATGTTAAGCATGATTCCAAGAACCTTGATCTTGCGCAGAAGAGTGGTTTCACTTCTTCCTATGATGCTAATTCTAGTTCTACTCATAGTTTATACAACAACGACAATGATGCTAGCGCTACTTCTACTGTTAGTGGAAACAATCATGGTTTTGATTCTTCCATCTCTGTGTCGTCTTATTCTGGAGATAAAGTGTTTAAGGGTGATGAGAATCCAAAGTTGTCTGAACAATTCAGCGATAGGTATAATTCCTCTGAGAAGATGGAGAATGATGGAGCGTTGGGAAGTGTTGGGTTTGGATTTAATACTAGTTATTATACAGATAATTTTCCGTCATCAGCCCCCAGTTTCAGTAAAATTTCCGGTCTGTTTACTCATGATGATCTGGGTAAAAGCATACCAGAGGAAAACAACAGAAAGGATCTTTCTGTAATAAACACTGGTACTTCTCTTGCCGTTCCTTCTAATATTTCACCTGAAAAATTCTTTGGTTCTCGTCCGCAAGAAAAATCAGGCTATATGGATCGCTGGGCTAGTGGGTTAACTTCCTCATCATATGAAGGTAATTTTGTGGTATGGTGAATTTTTTCTTAACTTCCTTTTGTGCTTTCCCATTACGTAGCAAACCTCATTTCCTATGTGCTTTTCGTCTATCCAGTTAATTAATTGGGATTGCATGATCTGACATCTATTTCCCAATTTTTGATAGATAATATGCGCCCCGCAACCAGCAGTACAAATTTATCTTTGGAAGCTGGTCAAAAAGACGGGGCTGTGGAAGCTAATAGTTCTATGGTTCCTGATATTGGGTATGGCCAGTTTAACAACTCGGGTTTTTACATGACCAATAATTCTTCTTCTTGGGCATCTGATTCTAAATATGAGGGCATCAGTTTTGAATCAAGAAGCTCTCCTAGTAATTCAAAGTTGTCTCCACCCACCGTCGGGAAGAGATCTCGTCCATCTTTCCTTGATTCCATCAACATTTCAAAGGTTCCTGCAGTATCCCCTTCTCCAACTGAATCAGGTTCCGCAGACAGATTTGATCCAAAGGTTCATCCCATGGACACTTCAGAATCGTCCAACTCCAGGAGTATGATGAATTCATCAACTTTTTCAGCTAATGGGCCTGATCAGTTGAGTCATCATACTGAAAAAGACCCCAGAAACATGGACAACCATTATCAGTCTTTTGCCCAGAAACAGAATGAAGATTTTGCTGCTTTAGAACAGGTTCCTCTACATTTATTTCCCTTGATTTAGAAAGGATTAATTTTGGTCAGGATGTCTTCGAAGTCAAAATTAGTTTGAAAATATTGCTATTTGATGGCTGATATGAAAAACACTCTGTGGCTTCAGCATATTGTGTATTTAGAGAAATCAGTTTATTAGAATGCAAAACCTTTTCCTTTTGCTTGGCTTAGTCATTTAAAATTGTCTCGATTAATTGTTCCTTTATGAAGCTGGTTTTTTATGTTTGGCTGGCATGTTGTGAATCCTACTTGCTTTCTTTTCAACCCTTTTCCTCCTTTATTTTCTCTTCTTTAATTTTAAAGTTTAGAGGGAGTTGTGATGTGATGTCTTTGTGTCAGCAAAAGCATTATAATTTGAAAACTGTTGAAAAGTTTTCTTAGCAGTCAGAATGTTGCGCTAATAATAAAGCCGTCCAGTTACCAGTTATGTGGTGCGTCTTGGAGAGAACTTACAGAAGTTGAGCTACCAAATTTCCTATAAATGATACAGATTCTGATAATTGAACGCATGATTTTGACTTCTGAGTCTTTCACATTGAAATGTGAAGACTAGACTGTGGCTCAATAATGTTGACCGCAACGCAGAAAATGCTAGTAAGCTAGAATACAGCTGCTAACATTGAGCATTAGTCAGATTTGGTTAAATTTTATGTTGTAGTACATGCACTTGGGAAGGTCTGAGATTGTATAGAGATTAGGCTCTTAACACATTAAATATCTTAATAAATAGACTCTGATGTGAAGTGAACACTAGCCAACTATTGTTCTTGTTCTTTAAAAGATCTTTTGTTTATTCGTTAGAATACTCACTTCTCCATCGGATAGTCATTTCTCCTGTTGAATATTTGTCAATACAAAGCAGTCTTCAAGTGTTTGGTTAGAGAAACTGGCAAGTTTAAGAATTGTCTCTTGCATTTACGTTGAGGTCTGTGAATGAAGATGTTAGAACTTAGTGGGGATGCATGATCGCATGACTCTCTATGATATAGTATTTTGCAGCAGGGTCTTAAATTGTTTAATACTTGCATGAAGTGTACTTTTGCATTTTTTACAGCATATTGAAGATTTAACACAAGAGAAGTTCTCTTCACAACGTGCTCTTGAGGCGTCGCGAACTCTAGCAGAGTCTCTAGCTGCTGAAAATTCAGCCCTGACAGAGAGTTATAACCAACAGGTACACTTTTTCTGTTAATATAGAAAACATATATAAACCCACAATAAAAGCACACATTTGACTTATAGGAAGTTGAATAAATTACATACGATAGGTCAAGCAGAGGCAACTTTACCGTTGGATTAGGGTAGGCTGTCTACATCACCCTTAGGAATGTGGCCCTTCTACGGACATGCGTGAACGCGGGATGGTTGATGCACCAGGCTGCTCTTGCCCTTGTTACAAGCTTCAAATATGTAGTACACTAGCCAAGTTAGTTCAGTTGTTAATCGCTGATCCAACAATTCTTTTTTTTCGTTCTCAAAGAAAATCATCTATTCTAACAGGAACCTCACGTGTGCGATGCACTGAAAAATTAAGAACACAAGATAGGCCTTCATTTGTGCAAATCATTTTCCTTAAAAGGATCTTCTATTCCTTACACTCCAAAGCATCAACATGATAGCTAAGAGCTGTACATCCCATGATCTGTATCTTCCTTTTCTCTTCTTCTGTAAGCCCAGCTGAATGTCACATCCTTAACTATAACCGATGTTAACTACTGTATTACAAACAGATTCAGTACACGTGTGGTTAACGACCTGACAGTGTAGCAACAAGTGGTCCATGTCTTCTCCTCGAGGGTTTGCTCATGTAAAACCAGCTAACATTTGTCGCACCAAGTATAGTTTGCACATGTCTAGTTATCAATTAAAAGAAATGATATTCTTGCTCCAATCAGTTGCTTAATTTTCTTTTGCAGGGCAGTTTTGTTACCCAATTAAACTCTGACATAGAAAATCTGCAGGAGGAAATTAGAGCACACCTGGTTTGTACAAATCTTTCTTGCTTACTCCCAAATATTGCTATATTCCCTGATCTCTTCCTTGTTAAATGTACACCTTAAGTTACATTGTACAACATAGTAAAAATTGTCAATTGATGGCAGTGGGGTGTTAGTGTCTTCCACTGATTTTATCGGGGTGCATTTTCAAGTTGATCGACAAAGGAATGAAATGACCTATTTGCTTTACTATTATTGATATGACATCTTAAACGGGTAGCACAACAAGGATGTCGCATAAAATTAAGTGTAAATCTGTTCTTGTTTCTAAACAGTGGAAATATTTGTGATCAGGCATTCGCACATTACTCATTTATAAGAACGAAGAACTGAAAGTCCAAACAATCACATTTATTTCTTCTGTTTAGAAACAAATAATAATCTGGTCACAAATAATTGTTTGATTGACATGGAAAGTTGATAGGATGTTGAAGTATCCACGATTTTTCTTGTCCAAGTATGTCGATTGGTATTATATATCTTTTAAAATAAAGATATATAGTTTTGACGTTAAAAGTTTTCATTGCTTTCTTCCTTTTCATTTGAGGAGGCTTCAGAAGTATATTTACCTTTTTTTTCTGAATTTGGTCAGCAAGAGGCAACAAATTCTCTAAGTGATATTGAACGGTTTTCCAGATACAAATTTTGTATATGGGTACCATTTGAACCGTATCTTCCATGTTATTGCCTGTTGAAGAATGTGTTGGTTCATCTTAACTATATATTCAAGGATACAACCGCAGCCCTTATGATAGAGAACACTTCTGGAATTGGAATTGTGAAATGAACTGGTTTCTCATGTTAAGATTAGTTCAGATGTCTGGCAAGTTATCTTCGTACTAACATAGCCTATTGGGTTTTAGTTATTCATTGTAATGGACTTGATTTGCACCATAATCTTGAGGTATATGATTTCCTTTGTTGTTGCACCTTATGTAAGCAGGTCGAACTTGAAGCTGTGAAAATGGAATATGCAAAAGTACAAATGGAATGTAATGCTGCAGATGAACGTGCTAAGCTATTGGCTTCAGAAGTGATTGGATTGGAAGAGAAGGTACCCAACCATGAAATTGCCTTGTATTGAGACAATCCTTCCCGAAGCCCTTATTTAGGATAAAAATGAGTGTCAACATTATTTGTTACTTCTAAGTTATCCTCTTTGATTAAGAGAGAAAGTTAAGTTAAACATATTCTTCTTGTTTCTTTTACTTTTGGAAAAGAAACATAACTTTTTTTTAAAGAGAAATTGTATTCCACTAGAACTATCATATTTAAAACTTAATTGTTGATAGTGTTTAGTTTTTATTGATTCTTCATGCTTGTTGAACTTGAAAGAAAACTTAGTTTTGTGAGTCTAGTCAGCAAAGTCTGTTGTATCGATTATCCAACACATCTAATGCGGAATCACTTGCTATATTCACATTTAAGTGTAAGTGAGGCTACATACAAACCCATATGGTAACCTCATAATAATGCATTGGTCGTATGTGAAGAATTTAGCTTCTTTTAATCAATTGTTTGAATATTTTCAAGGGGATTAAATTTATCTTGAATTTTTTGTTTCACATTCTTCACTTAGTTCTCACTGAGGTATTTTCAATACCTGTCACATGTAATACTTAGTTTTTTATTAATGTTTCCCACATGTAATACTGGGGCGGTATGTGAAGTCTGATCTTTGGTCGTTCTTCTAATAGTTTCGAAATAAAATTTAAAATCACTTGGATCACGATGCTGACTTGAGTAAGGTATATATCCAATGTATGTTGTCTTTTTTATTTTTCCTTTGATCAATGTGTATGGTTGCCTTGGTATTTCTTGTTTGATTATATTTCCTGTGGATATTAGAATTTTGGACTGTCTACTCACCTTTATGTGTTTGTGTCTTTTCTATATTACTCCATTTCGAGGTAATAACTTTGTCTGATCAATCTTGCAGGCACTTCGTCTGAGATCTAATGAGCTTAAACTGGAGAGGGAATTAGAGAACGCACAAGCTGAAATATCTTCTTTCAAGTATGCTCAAAGCTTGCTTGTGAACACGTCTAGACCATAATTTTCCTCCTTACTCTGATCTGGTCATAGTCATTTTCACTTTTATTTGTTCATTTCCTCTGCCCACCTTTTCTTTATCCATTGACATAAAAGCTAAAGGAAACTAGATAGCGGAATCATTTTAATGGAGTTAATAGTTTATTACTATGATAGTGATATCCTACATATGAGATATTCATGTCTACTTTTTGTAACACCAATATTGTGGATGTGCTGTACATTAGAGGTGCACCATTCAATTTCATATAATATTGAAATGCTGCCAAAAACTTTCTGTGCCTTTCCCGGTGCTTGCAATGAAGGAAATTTTAGTAGTTGTTGTAAGGCATATTGATTAAGTCCTTCTGCTTGTCAAAATCTATATTAGCAAGAAAGGTTAGCATTAAGGTGAAGATTGATATAATTTAGAAGTCAGAATTGAGAAGGCTCGCCTTACTCGTTGACTCTTCTAAATTGCATTAAATATGGATATTGATGTCATTCAACTTTCTCTTAATCTCTGCAGAAAGAAAATGGCTAGCCTTGGAAAGGAGCGTCAGGATCTGCTGTCAACAATTGATGCTCTAAAAGAGGGTAAGATGCTGATAGTTAACCTTTTTCGACTCAAGGGATTTTACTTGTACTTGGTTTAGAGTGATATAGAGTTGCTAATTCTTTCCCCAACAGTTTCTTGTACGTGTAATGACATCTTATTTTCTCTCTCAACAGAAAAGAAGCTCTTGCATGCGAAGCTACGAAAAACTTCTGACAATGGCAAGTCACTTGATGTTAGCAGGAGTATGCCTAGTAATAAAGATGTATCAACTTCAACAGAGGATCTCCGTATGTGGTTTCATATTTCACAGATTACATCTTCACGATGCCTCTTTATGTTTGTTTTTACATTATCATAGGTTTCAATTATATGGTATTGTGTTGATTCAGGTGAAGAGAAAATTGTAAATACTACCATAGATGACTCTAACTTGGGAGCTCACAGTACTGAGGGCCCCACCATTTCATATCTGTCTGAGAATGACCAGCTCAGTCTTGAAAGTTTATCGGCGGCCATTCCTCCAGATCAGATAAGGATGATTCAAAGCATCAATACATTGGTTTCTGAGGTAGCTTCTCTCATAAAATCCTTGAGATTTGTCATTTTTGCCCCCTCGACTTCCTGTCTGCTTAGCTGTTTCATCATTTTACGGCAATTTTTATCATACCAAAGAATTGAATAATTTTCTTCCAACTTGGATGCTTATAGTTAGCCTTGGAGAAAGAAGAATTGATGAAGGCCTTGTCACTGGAATCATCTCACTGCTCTGAATTACAGGTAATTTGAGGAAGGCTATCCTTGTCAGTATTATCATTGATTTTTTTTTCTTTCGGATCTAATATGCGTGTCAAATTACTTTTTCACCTTTAGGATTCTTTTGCATCTTTTAATTCTTTCTGTTGCTTCTATATAAATCACCAACGTATTATTGCAAATGACACATTTTTTGTCATGTCTCCTTTTTGTAAGACAACCCCTTCTAATATGCTTGCACATTTTTTTTCAACATCTATCTATCTTCATGTAGTGCTTTGTGTTGGGAAATGCAATTAAACGTTTCACGTAGTTCACAGCTAGTTTAAAGATGGATACTAATAATATTCTCCCTACACTTGTTTGGTGGATTTTTCTTTTGTTCCTTGTCGAGTATAGGAGTTAAACAAGGACTTAACACGAAAGCTTGAAGCTCAAACACAAAGATTAGAGCTTTTAACTGCTCAAAGCATGGCAACTGGTAACAACCAAGCAAGGCAACCCGATGCTCTAACTGTGCGGGATAGCACCCCAAATGCTGATGAAGGCGACGAGGTAAAGTTACCTACCTTGAAACTGTTCATTCTAGTAGGATTCTGTGTGAACCTTTCTTGTACTGTCATAACTTGTACTGTAAAGTTGCTCGGAGTCTCCAAAAATTTTGCCGCACCGTGTCGGATCCTTCAAAAATATGCTATTTTTGGAGGATCCAACACGCACCTGAAGACTTTTTTGAAGAATCCGAGCAACTTAGCTTGTGAAATGCTATCCTCTTAAAGTTATATTCGTGCCCCATTTTTTATCTGTTAATTTTAACATTTTTACTCCTATCTTGCTTTGTACTTCGTATTGAAATTTAAGTTGGCACGGAGCGCCAATATCGTTGTGCCCTTGGATTCATTATTTAACTTTTATTTCATGCTTCAAGCTGCTTTTAGTTTTATATTATAGGCTAAGAGATAGCTAAGGTTGAAATGCTTTCTTTTCCTCTAAGCTACTGCTGAAGCTATACGGACCTGTCAGAAATATAGAAACTGTCGTAAAGTACAGATACCAGTTTTAGGACACCCCAGTGGCTGACCCAGGATTTAGGGATCGTTGGTGCTCGGGAGGTTCGAATGCGTATATCGATAACCGAAGCTTTAAGGTTCTGCTTGAAAATTAAAGCACCCAACTATCTTCTTGGTTTATTGGGTGCTTTTCTAAGCCTTCTACCAATTTTTATATACCTAGTCTCCCTCGAATTTAACGGATGCCGGAGCACCAAAAAAATGGTCATAGGTCCGCCCCTGGGACACCTACACATGGTAGATTTTTCTTACGCAGCTTATCTAGTCACAGCAATGACTATGAAGCAGCGCTGCCTTAAAAAATCTAGCCATCGGAATGTTGCTTAACAGAGTGTTTTTCTCCAACAAATTCTATTCTTCTGTAGATTTTTGTCATTTAGATAGATATCTTGGAATAACAGTATATAACAAAGCTTGTCAACCAATTATGAGATGTTCGTCCTCTTGGTGTCAACCGTTCTCACTCTTTTGCTTCGTCCTCGCCTTAAGTATACATTCTTCTTTTGTATCAGGTGGTGGAACGCGTCTTAGGATGGATAATTAAGCTATTTCCTGGAGGACCATCAAGACAGAGAACCAGTTATCCATGATGAAATTCAACAAGTGTTATATACATCATAAGCGTTCACTCCTCTGCGCGTTGTATTTTTGGTAGCCGGACCCAGATGGTTTACAAGTTCCATTAGTGACTCATAGTCCCAATTTTTTCCCAGAAGAAGCAAATTGCTTCTAAGAGAGGCATGTAGAAGAAATGATTCATTACTTAAACAGATTTGGCAACAAACCAGAACCTTCGGTTCGATTCTTTCCACCTGTCGAACGCTGAATGGAAGACCAGAGATGATTAAAAATTACCATAAAAAATGTAAGGAATTATGAAATATTACTGCAGAGAGATTCAAGATGAAGTTTGGTTGATATTATTTAGAAATATAGTTTTACTTGTGAATTATTAAGGGGGAGAAAGAGGAAAAGGATCAAATGTATCATTTTATTATACCTATGAGAAATGATTCTTTTTCTTTAAAAAAAAACTTTTGGTGTTTTTTTTTGTACTAATATATTTGTTAATTTTGTTTTTAGGCCTAAAATCTACGCGTTCCATTCACTTTTACTTGTTACATTTGTTTGTCGAGAGACAAATTACATGGACTTTCTCCAATATTTTGAGTTGCATTTGTTTATCATGTTAATATGATAAGGATTGTTATTTATAATAATATCTTTTTATATAGTTTTCAAAAATTTAAATTTTAAATTTAAAAGACTGAATTAATCTTATTTAATTTAAATCCAAAAATTAGTAAAATTGACTCTCATGATACGAATCGTGACAAGTAAAAATGAACAGAGGGAAGGGAGCAGATATCATGAGTCTAGAGGAACGTGAAAGTTGACTCAAGTTTTTTTTTGGTTGCCCTTTGGGCGAATACTTTGTTGTAATCTTTTCACTGTGCAATGGCTTGCAAATCACACAGGATATGTAAATTATACTAGGCAAGCTCATGCGACGAGTTCATGGCTGAGCAACAGACGAAGGCTAAAATTGATCTCAGGTGTCCCTCATGAGAGATCCATCTCCTAACCACTCAATCATGCCCTTGCTGGCGACAACCTCCAGTTAATACACAATAGTAACTAAATTTACAGTCAAATATTAGTAGATTTTATAATATTTATTTAGTTAAAAGCTATTGGATTCCCATAAATTCATAAGTTGTTGTATCTCAGTTAAACCACTAAGAATTTTTCTGTGAAAATTACTTAATTGAAACCATTCTGCTGACTTGAAAAACAAATCTTCATGTTGTTGGTAACCATCAATTTCATTCTAGTGCACATTTTTCTCATATTACCTAACTGTTGAAAGAATTACCTTTTGACAATTATTAAAAAATATGTTATTATGTGTTATCGTGTATTTTGATTATCATATTATTTTGATTAGTCATAGTTATTGTCATGTTACAATCTGTTGTTTTTGTTACTGTTAGATGTTCGCTAAGTATTTCCTATATTTGTATTACTTTTTTTACTAGACTGCTTTGGACTATTTTTTCCTTGAGCCGAGAATCTATTGAAACAACCTCTTTACCTCTAAGATAAAGTTCAGTGCCGGCTCAACCCAGAAAAAAAGCAACCGCCTAAGACCCCCAAACTTGAGGGGCCTCATTTTATTTTTTTAACAATAATAGATTATAATTTTTTATTAAAAAATTATTAATTATTATTTGTACAAAAAATAAACTTCTTATATAAAAGTAAAAAATTATAGAAGAATTTTGATGCATTTAAAGTTTGTCTCAAGAAAGATTAAATGCATTAGTTATATTAACGAAGAAAACATTAGAAGAAATCGACTATAATATTTACAACTTTGCATCTTAGGCTTTAAAATATAGACTTTATAAAAAAAAATTAATTTTTCTTGAAAATTTAAGGCCTTCATTTGATTTTCGCCTTAGGCCACCGATTTGCTTGAACCAACCCTGATAGAGATAAGATCAACAACCTCAATTATAGAAGGTCGAAATTATCTTTAAAGGCACAATACATAAACACGTCGTTTAACTTGACTTCATATCATATTTACGACTTCCAATTTTGGGTGTGCACAAGTAGACACTCAAACTTGTATGAAGTTGAACAAGTAGACATGTACGTTCTATGTGACATAATACACGTAGGATGCCATGTAAGACAAGAATTGGCCTTGTAGGATGCCACGTAGGACATATGTGTCTACTTGTTCAACTTTATACAAGTTTAAGTGTCTATTTGTGCACAATCCAAGTTGGAGGTCAAAAATATAATTTGATGTCAAGTTAAAGGATATATTTATGTTTTGAATTTCTTAATTTGATTTCTTGTATATTTATTCTTAAATATTTTGAATTCTCTTAATGAAATTCCTATTTGGATGGTAGAGAACGTACAGTGTTATGATCGGATAGAAATAAGCAAACCACAAGTAAAAGCAAAACAAGAAGAACACACACAGATTTACGTGGAAATTTTTTTATGGGAAAAATCATGAACAGAGGTAGAGGAATTTTACTATAATACAGAGGAGTACAATGAGGAGAATGACGTATTTTCTGAAAATCTGAAAACGACCCACCAATTGCACTTATATAATACGTGCGTACAAATAAATCGTAGGCCCAAAAAACACACAAGTCTACCATAACTGACTCCATGAAAAATCACAAATATAAATCGCATCACCGTGAACTTTTCAGGACCGAATTAATAAAATTTGAGTCACAAACTCTTTCTGAATTTACGAAACTCATTAGCTGTTATATAAATCATATGTATTAAGAAATTCATAATATATTGCTTACCTTTTTTTTTTTTTTCTTTTTTCTTGAATAAAACAAACTTAGTTAGTAGTATTATATTTTAGTTAGATTGGTAGGCTGCCTAGAATTTTGAAATACCCTATTATCCTATGTATGACAATAAACAATTAAAATATTTTCAAATGTTTTGGTGCTTTAATCTAGCTAAGTGCATTAGCACTAGAAGACTTTATTCTCTAAAATGATTGTGATAAAGTTTTTTAATTGTCCAGTATGATAGTGAGAACAAAATTTGCCTTGAAAATAATTAATCCTAGATAGTTTCTAGAAAGAACACGACACTTCTAAACTTGACACGTTTTATTTAATGTGTATTATAATTTTATTTAATCCTATTTATTATCTGAATTTATGTTTTGAAAGCAAATTAACAATCACTGACTATTATTTTCGAGTTCGTTATTTTTTTCTTCAAAATCAATTCTTTATATTTTATTCAACGAGTTTTTAAAGATTTTTTATACTATTAAATTATCTAAAAGAAAATTATAAGTAACTAGGTATAATAAGTGAGATACATAACTTGAAAAGATAATGAAGATGATATGCTAAAACATGTTAAACTATATTAAAAAAATGTACACCATCAATTTATATAATTTTAAATTTAAATAAAAGATTATATTATAATGTTGAGCAACACCATGCTGAAAAAGGTGTATATATTTATGTGTATATTCAAACAAAAAATTTGTTGTCAAATATGCGCACCATGTTTTCCTCCGTGAATGTAGGCCCAACAACAATAATAATAATAAAAATACTAATACTAATACTAATAATAATAACAATAATAATAATAATAATAATAATAATAATAATAATAATAATAATAATAATTTTTAAAAAATAAAATGGCAAAACATAGGTACAAAAAGAGATGTATAATTCAATACCCCACAAAACATAAGCTCCTACAAATGACTTACATGTGACTTTCTTTGTTTGGTAGTAAACAGTGTTCAGATCAATTTGCGTGCATCTAAGTGATTTATATGTGATTTTTCTTATAGCATGGTGTCCCGATTAATAAGACTAGAATAAGTGAAAAGAAATAATCTTGTGATGGGGACCTTTCCCAGACATCACGTATAGTGGTAGCTTTAGTGCACCAAATTGTCTTTTCAAAAAAAAAAAAGAGAAGAAATAATCTAGTGCTTTCTTGTCCCGTTGAAACATGAACCGCAAACTTCTGTGATTCTCAACTTACTTCATTGATTACTCCCTTAGGTACGAATTTACGTGTAATTTAACTAGTATATACTTTAAAATGATTTATATATCTGGTTTTTAATAAATGTGGCATCTGAATTAGTGTTGAAACAGATGAAAGAAATTTTTTGATTTTTTTGTCTGAATTTAAACTTGAGAAATTGTGATTTTTAACTTCCTCCATTAATCACTAACCATGTCCTTTTTTTTGTGTGTGTCTCATTCGGTGTTCGACATCCACATTAAAGCTCGATTAACAGAATTTGAACCCGAGATTTCTGATCAAGAAAGGAGCAGCCCCGTACTAATCATGCCCTTGGATGTTGATTAACATGTGATTTTGGAATTATGTGGATTTGTTCTTTGCAAAACATGTCAATTGTCATTAATGTTCATGTCAATTTTTTTCAAAATAATTTGACTTTTATTTTCTTGTATATGTATCACCACTCACAAGCATCTTTCACAGTTTCCATTAATAATAATAATAATTGAATTATTAGGTGCCATCACTTCACATTTTCATTGTGTTGGTGGAGCCTCTTTTTCAGCCATTTATGTCCCCTTCCTATACACCTCTTTTATTGGTCCAACACACCTTTTATTATATATATATTTTCCGTTCGTTTTTACTTGTCACTAATTTTCTAATTATATTTCTACGTTTTACTTGTCATGTTTTACATATCGAGAAAAGACAATCTTTTTTTTTTTCATATTTTACTCCTAGCGTTAATTGTCTTTTCTCCAAATTAATTTCAAGGCATAATGTAAACATCCTTTAATAGTAGTACTATGATAAAATAATTATGTTATTAATTATTTTTGTTAATGAATGTACCAAATCAAAATGTGAGAAATAAAACCGAATTAAGGAAGTATACACACACACACACACACACACATATATATATATATATATATATATATATATTTATACATATATATATATATATATA
>NC_061122.1:228388877-228389451 GCF_002878395.1 Capsicum annuum | reverse complement strand
TATATATACATATATATATATATATATATATATATATATATTTATACATATATATATATGTATACACACATATATATATAAGAATATTAATGTATTTCAACTTGTTATAACATGCTATTTATGGTCGCGGATGCAATTTATCTTTTATGAACAAATTGTTGTATTTTATTGATCTGATAATATTTTATGCTATCAATGCATATAAGTTTAGCTTTTTTTAAAAACATAATAACGATGTTCGAATTAACAAGTTGTTGAGTGGGGAGAAACGGATTCAACGGATTTCTTTTTTCGAAAAGTTATATTGTATAAATAGAGTAAAAACGACTTTTTCACTATATATAAACTGTTGAATCCTCTTGATATACCGGAAAAAAAATCTAGTAAAGTAGCAAAGGGTTCAAAGATAACTCTAATCTTAGATTTAAAAACTAGACGCGACATTCTATTTTTTTTTTTTTGGAGTAAAGTATCTAGTTACCCCTGTACTATGACTAAATTTGCTACGACTCACTCCAACTTTACGAGGGTGCTATTATCCCCCGGAACTAAATTTTAGCGTATTTTTGTAATC